>NW_010558522.1:0-30097 GCF_000687285.1 Phaethon lepturus
GCCAGGAGGCCTGGTGCTGTGTAAACCACCCACGGTCAAAAAGCCCAAAATTCTGCTGACGGCACCAGCCCCTGAGCCATGTATTGACCAAGTGTGCTTTCCTATTACTTTCAGCATTCCTCCCTGCCACTGAAGGGGTTGATGAAAACACTACCTGTGCTCCTGTTCCATTGACCAGTCGCCCCAGTGCTCTGAAGTGCCTTTTAATCACTTTGGGCTTCTTAGTGCAACCTCATCATTGCCAACCTGTATTACCAACAGTGGGTAGTAACCAGTGGGCCGTACCAGACCAGGGAGGTTCCTGGTGACTCTCTCACCCGGGCCCCAGGGAGGCAGCAGAATTCCCTGTGGGTTGGGAATATGCCGGTCGACATATTGGGCCCCCTGTATCCCTCAGAAGGGAGTCAACAATTTGTCAACAGTCAACAGTCAACAGTCAACAGTCTACAACAATTACCCTCCTTTTTTTCTTAACAGAGGAAGTCTTGATGTGTGGGGCTGGCTGACTCACCCTAGGAGTTGATAACGTGCTGATGTTTTGAGTTGCTGCTAAGCAGTCAAGGACAGTCCAGCTTCTCATGCTGGCCTGCTAGCAAGAAGGCTGGGGGTGCACGGGAAGCTGGGAGGGGACACAGCCAGGAGAGCTGGCCCAGGCTGGCCAAAGAGATATTCCATACCATCTGATGTCATGCTCAGTATATAAAGCTGGGAGAAAAAAGAAGGAAGAGGTGGAGGGTCGTGCAGGGTTATGGCGTCTGTCTTCCCAAGGAAGTGCTACACATGATGGAGCCCTGCTTCCCTGGAGATGGCTGAACACCTGCCTGCCCATGGAGAGTGGTGAATGGGTTCCTTGTTTTGCTTTTCTTGCATGTGCGGCTTTTGCTTTACCTATTAAACTGTCTTTATTTCAGACCATGAGTTTTCTCACTTTTACCCTTCTGATTCTCTCCCCTGCCCCACCATGGGGCAGTGAGCAAATGGCTGCATGGTGCTTAGCTGCTGGCTGTGGGTAAACCACAACATATAGTCACAGCTTCAGAGAATCTTACTTGAAAAATTACTTGTGTTTTATATAAAACAACATGTGTTATATCCAGTTATATCTAACATTTTAACCCATGTTCATTCTACTTCATATGCTAAAGAACCATTTTTTTTCAATTATTAACATTGTGAGCAACACTAAAATGAGATTCAGCTTGAAAAAAACATGAGTTATTATCCTTTGGAAAGTTATGATTTTAAAATCAGCTATGGAGTAAGGGGAAAAATAAACACAAAACTTGAGATTTAGAAATATTGATGCAATTGGTAGGATATTAATAGATACAAAACCAGAGATATATTTGCAACATGATACAGCACCACCAAAAACTATGCAGTTTGTGAAAGTACGTTCATAATCAAAGGCATCATTACAGACTAGGAAAAGGATAGACCATCTGTTTCTGACATCAGTGAGACTACATCTAGAATAATGCCTGTAGATAAGACTCCTCAGTACTATGACAGAAGCACTAAAGTACATTATTAAGCAGATATTCTACTTTGAAAGGATGCTTAGTGTCTCATTCATATAAGCCTGAATTTTCTGGTTTCATTTTGATTTTCTACAAAAATATGGCCTATGTAATTTCACTGCTGGATGTCCATCCATCCATTTTCACAATGCTTAAATCTACTGTCCAGTGTTAATGAAACTAAATGCTTCATGCTGACAAAATTTCAATCTGCATGAAGTACAGGAATATTATTTTGCCAACACGCATGAAGCCATTTAATTGAAACTTTAGTACTTTATTTCAAATCTCATTCTCATCTCCCCAAAAGGAATTCTTCTAGCTGGAGAATTTAGTGCAGTATGTTCATTAATGTTAAAAGATAACATTTGCATCAATTTATATATTAATATTTGTTAGCTGTGACAATATATAAAAATAGAACTAATGTTGCTTAATATCATGCTTCAGGTTATTTGTCTTATTTTCAGGAATATCTGAATTGGACTGTCTGGAAAGAATAATAGATGTTGAAGAGGAAAACTTAAATCCAGTTTCTGTTTACTTTTCTTATATGGCAGACATTTATTTTATTTTATTGTCTTTGTTCTATCATCTAGAGCCTTCATCTGTAGTATGTACCATACATTGTGGTATGAACTGTACAAATTCATAGCAAATATAGAGTTTACTGTTTCATTAAAATGGAAAAAGGAATAATGACATTTGGATAAAATGAGTAATTCAGTTAGGATCATCATATCTTATTTTAATTCATCCATATACTTTAGCTGAAAAAATAGTTATCATCCACACCTTCTCCAAGGAACTTGCCTGCTATCATATGGTTTCAGAGAGAATGTCAAATTCTCAAACACCAGCTACATACATTGTGATTCATCTGCTTTCTCTTTTCCATAGCTATCTCGCTGCTGAACAGAAAAATCTGTTTCACAGGTAGGGAATATTAATCACGGTATTTTTTCCTTTGGTGGATGAATAAGCATTAGGAAATGCAGGATAGTCAAAGTGACTTAGTACATGCAAATTTAGAACCAAGCAGATTTATCTACTCAGAACACAAAAGTACAGATGCAATTGGAGATGAATAAAAGTTTGAGGCCTCTCTTACCTTTTTACAAGTCTACTAAGACACGTTAGCTCATCAAAATCTAAATTCTACCCTGTCTGTTTGCATGTAGAAGGGGAGGGAATGGCTTACTGCCATTTATCAGCACGTTCTCTAAGAATAAATCTATTATTTATATAACAGAGGATCACAAATATTGAGATACAGTTTCTGATTCTCTGTGGTGAGCTGGGAACTCACAGGGAACCATCCAGCAGACAAGGCTGGGTCCCACCACCCCATCCAGGAACAGGGCAGCTGGGGGGCACCAGAGGCAGCCCCAGCCCTGGGCTTCAGGCACCTCTCTGGGGGCAGGGACAGGCTGAGGCTGGACTGGGATGTCAGCCTGTGGGTGAGGATCAGGATCAGTCCTGGTGAGGGGAAGCATGGTCAGACACAGTCCCAGGATGGCAGGGTAGATCTGTGGGGATGGAGACTCAGGGCCCTGCCCAGAGGTCTCTTTCTCTGACACCTCTCTTTGCTGTACAGAATCACAGAATCACAGGATAGTTGAGGTTGGAAGGGACCTCTGGAGGTCATCTGCTCCCACCCTCCCTGCTCAAGCAGGGCCACCTACAGCCAGTTTCTCAGGATCTTGTCTAGACGGCTTTTGAATATTTCCAGGGATGGAGACTCCACAATCTCTCTGGGCAACCTGTGTCAGTGCTCTGTCACTGGCACAAAATTCATCCTCTCCGCAACAAAATGTATCCTCATGTACAGGAGGAACCCCCTGTATTTCAGTTTGTGCCCATTGCCTCTGGTTCTGCCACCCTTATTTACATCCTCTGTTCAGGTATGTATACACATTGAAGTGATCCCCCCATGAGCCACCTCTTCTCCAGGCTTAACAGTCCCAGCTCTCTCAGCTTCTCTTCAGAGCAGAGATGCTCCAGTCTCTTCTTCATCTTTATGGTCCTTCACTGGACTCTCTCCAATAAGTTCATGTCTCTCGTCCTAGGGAGCACAGAACTGCACACATTACTCCAGGTATGGCCTCACCAGGCATGAGTAGAGGGAAAGGATCACCAGTTCCCTGCAAGCTGGTTTGGACCACCTCAGCCTAGATGAAAAAATGAACTACTTTTTTTTGGTAAGTCCTTGAATCACAAAATTATTTAAAAAAGGGAAATTTTCTGATTACGTTGTTTAAAGTCAACCTTCAATCATTAGCTCCTCACAGAAGACCTGTGCATCTGCACCAAAGGATGCCCACAGGTAGACACTGGGGCGACGGCTATCTCAGCACTAACAATGCTTCAGACATCTCACCCTCCATTCGCCAATGACAAGAGAGATGAAGAAGCCACAGAAACCAAGAGGGTTTTCCTGTGCACAAAGAATGGTTGTCACCAAGGTCAGGCCTTTAGTGCAGTGTCTTCCATGTCAGAAGACTGGATGATGTCATCCCAGCATCCCATAGTTTGGTATGAAGCTGTCAACTGCACACAGCAGGAGTTAAAATACTAACAACCAGAGCTACAGAAACAATTACAGAAACAAGGTAACATACCATATTTAGTTTTACAAGTCTTCAGAACTAATACTGGCCATTTGATGGCAATACGCTCTGGACATATAATTATTGCAGCATACCAGGAATTAAATCCTTACACCACAGTATTATAGATTGTACAATGAGATTATCTACCCACTGAAATTCCAAACTTGGAGATCTTAAAAAAAGAAATGGAGATTATTTTCCTTCAGTAGGTCCAGTAAAATGTTAACTTTATTGTGGAAAAAAGTATCCTTATTTTGGATTAAATAAACTGGTGAGTCTTAGTCTGAGAAACACTGTTTTCTTATTCCTTATGTTCATTGAAGTAGGTTTCTCTTAAGTAGAAGTTGAATGAGCTGAAGTGTTGCAATCTGAAACTAAAACAGTCTTCTAAAAAAATATAACAAGAACTATAGTTTTCTAATTCCAAAGCTCATAGCCTGCTGCCAGTTATACTGATGTTAAACATGAGGATCTTCTCCAGTGCCGCCCACATTTACTTTAGAGCAGAATGTGGATGGATAGTTATGTGCTTTTTAACATAATGTCAGAGTTCACAGTTCACTAGTAATACACACACAAATAGTAATAGTTTGTCCCAAAACTATTACTGTGAAGCTTCTGACTTTGCTAAGACTTTGGCTCACATCTCTACAGCATGATTTTAGGTGCTAAGTAAATTGAAGGCATAGCTATAAACATCACTCTTTACAAGTCAGCGCAATATGAAAACATTTGAATGCCAATGATGATATATCATATACATTCATTTCAGGTTTTAATTCAGTTATGATTAATAGGAAGTTCACAGAAGCATGAATCAAACTCCAGCTGAGTATACACAACTAGCTCAGCAAAAGAAGATCAGAATTTATTTATTCATAACACTATGCAAAGCTGGGGAAAGTGTTATACAAAGCTCTGGCCTGAACAGTGTCTAATATAGGCAATGAATATTTAGGGACTGAGTCACAGAATCACAGAATCACTAAGGTTGGAAAGGACCTTCAAGATCATCATGTCCAACCATTAACTCAACGTCACCATGTCCCCTAAACCATGTCCGGAAGCGCCCCATCCACAGGTTTTTTAAACACTTCCAGAGATGGTGCCTCCCCCACCTCCCTGGGCAGCCTGTTCCAATCCCTGACCACCCTCTCAGTGAAGAAATTTTTCCGAATATCCAATCTAAACCTCCCCTGGTGCAACTTGAGGCCATTTCCTCTCGTCCTATCGCTAGTTACTTGGGAGAAGAGACCAACACCCTCGTCACCACAACCCCCTTTCAGGTAGTTGTAGAGAGCGATAAGGTCTCCTCTCAGCCTCCTCTTCTCCAGACCGAACAACCCCAGTTCCCTCAGCCGCTCCTCATAAGACTTGTGCTCCAGATCCCTCACCAGCTTCATTGCCCTTCTCTGGACATGCTCCAGCACCTCAACATCCTTCTTGTAGTGAGGGGCCCAAAACTGAACACAGGATTCGAGATGCGGCCTCACCAGTGCTGAGTACAGGGGCACGATCACTGCCCTGCTCCTGCTGGCCACACTGTTGCTGATACAGGCCAGGAGCATTAAGACTTGTGGGGACTTTGCCAATACCTGTAGTAGAAGTTTGTTCTCATCCCCCCACACACTGCACGACTTGCATTGTTATCCGCCTTGGCCTGTGTCTCCTCCTGGTGTCCGATTGCCCTGGCTGTTCATCCTTTTTGTTTGGAAGATGCTGGAAAAGAATGTGAAGCTTACAAGGAAAGAGCATACTTTGTGAGAGACTGAACAGCTGCTGTCTTGTCCTGCATGTACCTGAGCAGTCTAATGAGTCAAAACTTTTAAGGTACTTATAGAAGAATCTTAAAACTTTTGAAGTTTATATACGTTTTTAGAAACAGTTATAAATTCTTCTGCAGTAATTGAATGAGTCCAAGACAACAGGAAAGAAGAGGGATGTTAGAGAATGTAAAAAAGGTGGCAACATGCTGTTTCCTTGAATAAAAAATGAGTTGTTTACTAGATAGCAAAAAGGAACACATCTGTATGGGAAGCAAAAAGCAAGAGAAAATGCTCTGAAAACAGCAATTTGATGCTTCAGAGTAGCATTTTGTTTGTTATGAGTAGGTAAGGGGACATGAAGGCTGTTTTTTCCAGCTTATTCTTTTCCTTTTTTTTTCCTGCCCATCATGTAGATTTCAAAGGTTTAGAGATTTTCCCTTTTTTGTATTTTCTTGAAAAAATAAAAATAAAATGATGGTTTGTACTTGCCATTACTTCATGGAAATACAAAATAATCACTTCAGTGTTTTGCAAGACCATATTAAAGATACTTTGGAAGTCCCAGGTTCAGTGTGATTTGCAGATTCAGAGTTCAGTAAAATATAAGCAAAGCAGCTTCACATTGCAGAAGCAGATAGTGAGCCTTGTTAATTACTACCCAGGCTCAAAACTGCCCTGTTATTGTCCCCGGGGAATACTGGTCTCAGAATCTCCTTTTATGCTTACCAGGTGGGAAACAGTTTGCCCTCTTCATGGGAAAATATCTGGCACCCAGAGCTTGACGACTTCATTGGTTATTTTAGGGCTTTTAGTAAAACCACCTGCAGAGCACCAGGTAGTTTCTCTCAGACTCTAAATGAAAAAAAACCTATTGCTGACCTCCCATGTGGGGAATAATTTGTCCACAGTCCAAATTTGTATTTTGTCAGTGTTGTCCAGATGTGCAGTTTTCATATTATTTACATATCTGTTTTATGCAGAGGTTCATGTATTAGCACTCTCCTCAGAATTTGCAGACCTGTTTGGTGTGATCACTAGGTACATATATTACCAAGTTTTTTTCAGAAGTATCATAACAATTTCTTTGTGAAATATAGAAACAACATTGAAACTGGAAGTCTAAGGAGGAATTACATAATTAAAATGTCAGTAATGACTTATCTTTTAGAAAAAGAATATAAATCTTTGTTTTTACAAACATATCATTGCATTTCACTGGTAGCTAGTTTTCCCAGGAGTAACTGGATAATTAGAAAGATTTGCTGCATACATAGAAAAATAACTTTTGTAGGTAAATTCCCTCAACAGGATTTATTTTAATAAAAGAATCCTACTGAAAATAAACACTTTCACTTTATGGCACAATTAATACAATGACATATTACTGCAGTGAACGCTCTGATTTCTTTTTAGTCTAGCGTCGTATTTCAGTGATTGCCTCTTCTGTTCAGTATGTACAGTACTGTAAAGCTGCTCAGTAAAAGAAAAATTGCTCATTGTTTGTTACTACTCATTAATTTGGACTTTTTAATTACACTTAGATGGGCTTAAATTATGAAAATGAGTAAAGTGAAGCGCAAGGAGAGATGGTTCATAAGGAAGGAATGCAGGGGCAGCCTTATATTGCCAAGTACCTGCAGATATATGCCTGTTCTGCCTGTTTTCCAGTCTGGCCTTCTCTAGAGAAATTCTTGTCAGCAAGCCATACAGCCACATTAGGACAATGCTGTGCTCAAGTCAATATGCCCTGAGAAGAGGTACCAGTATGGGCTCCACCATAATCAATAAGATGACAGCACATCAGTTCTAGGGCTTCATCAAATCTCTTTCAGCTGATGGAGAGGAACTACTGTCTCCTTGTAATCATGTCCATTGGGCACCACTATTATTGCTGGTTCTAGCAATATCATCTTTTCCAGTGGCACGCCTTTTATTTTTTTTGTATTCAGATATATATTTTGTATCCCTGAGAGTCTTATCCCCAGAATGTGTTTTAATGTATTGGGTTTTTTTTTCCAATAACTAGCTGATGACCAGCCCTTGTGAAGCTGAGGATCATACTTCAGACAAAGTTGTTGAGGACTGTAGCTAAGGCTCCCTACAGAAGGTATTGTACTGGGAGTGTACTGGAATTTCCAGATAAGTTCAACTGTTCTACAGATATTCCTGATTGGGCAGCCTGACTGGGCAGCCTGAACATCATTAGTGCCAAATGCTGTCCTCTGTCCCTTGCTTCATCTTCCGAGACATCCACTTTCTTAAAGGTTTGCAAAAGTCTATCCCTGAAGGATGGATGATCTGGGA
Organism: Phaethon lepturus; assembly: GCF_000687285.1. NCBI lineage: Eukaryota > Metazoa > Chordata > Aves > Phaethontiformes > Phaethontidae > Phaethon > Phaethon lepturus. The sequence continues at coordinate 8,203 of NW_010558522.1, forward strand.
CTTGGTTTCAGAGGGAGTTGTCATGTGAATGGTGAGGATGATGCCATCATTTCTCTTGACTGCAGCCTCTGCTGGGTCAGATAGTGGGATCTGAGCCCTTTACTACAAGAAAGACATTGAGGTGCTGGAGCGTGTCCAAAGAAGGGCAATGAAGCTGGTGAAGGATCTAGAGCACAAGTCTTATGAGGAGCAGCTGAGGGTACTGGGGTTGTTTAGCCTGGAGAAAAGGAGGCTCAGGGGAGACCTTATGGCTTTCTACAGCTACCTGAAAGGAGGTTGTAGTGAGGTGGGTGTCAGTCTCTTCTCCCAAATAACAAGCGATAGGACAAGAGGAAATGGCCTGAAGTTGCACCAGGGGAGGTTTAGATTGGATACTAGGAAAAATCTCTTCACCAAAATGGTTGTCAAGCATTGGAAGAAGCTGCCCAGAGAAGTGGTGGAGTTACCATCCCTGGAGGTATTTAAAAGATGTGTAGATGTGGTGCTTAGGGACATGGTTTAGTGGTGGACTTGGCAGTGTTAGGTTAATGGTTGGACTCAATGAACTTAAAGGTCTTTTCCAACATAAACAATTCTATGATTCTATGATTATCCTATTATACAGGGATGTCAGGGAGGCAGACATGGCTACCTCAGAGTACTGTAACTTCTCACAGAATTTCAAGCATTAGCCTCATTGCTAAATACCAGTTTTAGACTTGTCTAATATAGAAATTAATTGCTTATGCTCATTTTAGGAGTTTGAACAAATAAAGAATGATGTTGTTCACTTACCATGTGGTATAGAAAGCAAAGCATCCTTTTATAAGTACCTGCACTGCCTGCTTTCTCACTTCCAGATTTTCAACAAAATCAAACATGAAAGATTTCCACCCTGAAAAGGGCACTTTTCGTCAAACTTATAAATGAGTGAAGACTTCAGGTAAAATTGGAGCCTCTTTGCACAGTAATTTCAACTTCTACCAGTCACTACTATATAATTATCATATCATAAATTACAGGTATGGTTATGACACACCTAATGTTTTTATGGCTGTATTCTGTCAATCAACACAGTTGTGTAATGCAGCATGGTTTAAGCATCTGATATTTATTAGCAATTAACATACGCTTTTATTTTTCTTCCAAAAGTACTTACTATTTCTTCCAAATAACTTACTATTAAAAATGAATGCTGTAGATGAAAATGTTTTGTGATTATTTCAATTAATTAATAGATGCTGAATGTAGTACGTGATAGCATTAAAATATAAAACAGCTTCTAGTTTGTGAAAAGTGTAAGAATCACTGTTTGTGAAAAATACTTGTCTTCTGTTGCTTTGCAGAAGTGCATGTTTATGACCTATTGAAAATGAGGCCTCACTTGTTACACTATCTGCCCAGCAACTCTGAAGCATTATAGCTTTATGTGCTCCCTTCTAAATCCATTCTGACTCCTCTCTTTCTGTATTACAGAGATTCACATGAAACTGGAGTTTGGATGGCATAGTTTTGTCTGTTGCATAACACCCAAAGGAGGCTGTAAAGCACCACCAACAGCAATGAATCCTGTTTCATTCACAGCTGGGAAATGGGAACAGCTTGGGGAAGAGTGGGCAAGGGAGGCCAGTGCATCCCATGTAAAACATGGTAATGGATGGGGCAGAAATGAGGAAAGGACAGAAGGAGTCTGAGGTCACCCTGTGAGAGCAGGAAGGAATAGCACAGTTACGTCTTAAAGGCTGCAGATTTGTCCTTCTTTAAAGTCCAGGGACAGAGGTCTGAGAACACTGCAGAGATAAACCAACCTGACAGTAGTGATGACCCTGAATTTAGGTACAGGCACAGGTGTGATGGAGGGTGAAAGCAGGAGGGCAGCTCCCCTTCACTCCTACCCCCAGCACGTTGTGCTGGGCTGTGTGGGCAGAACAGAAATAGTGCAGACAAACTTTTGGCTGCCACACACGATCTGCAGCTCTGCCCTGAGTGACATCATCTTTTTTCAATAAACTCTAGTCTGTTGTTACATGACAAAGAAGGAAAGAATACTGAGGGACAATTAAGCAGAACCTGAGCACATCCTTAATGGATTCCCTGAACAGGGCTGCTTTACTTATGGCACATCAGTAAACTCCTTTTTTTTTTTCCCTTATATTTTAAAGAAAAAAAATACAACTTAAACTTGATACAGAAATGCATTCTTTTATGTGGTTAACACATTTGTGCTTAATGTATTCATTTAGAGGGTTATTTTAGCCACTGGATATATTCCAAAGAATGAATGGAGTTTTGGGACCTTGGCAGTGAAGAAAGTATAATTTACAGGAGGGAATGGCTTGTAGCAGGTACATCTGGGATCATACTTTAGAGCAAGGGTCTGTCTCTGAAGTATTGACTGGAAAAGAATGAACTGATTATTGTGAGGACAATCAAGGAGTACAGAGACAGAGAGAACAACTCTGTAGGACAAGATTGCTATTAGTTTTGGAATGAAGAACTAGAATTGCTGTAGAAATAGACACCAATGTACGGAGTAATTGGCTGGGATAAAAAAATGTTTACACCAGCCTCTGTAAACCTAAGACTGACCCCACCTTTCAAAGCAAGGAGAGGTATAAGTTTTAATTTTTCTGATTTTTGTTTTTTCACTTAACAAAAGGACAGACATTGACTTAAAAAATACACATCTATAAAATATAGATATTTTAAATGAAGAAATTGGAAGAATAATGAAAAGTGAAAAGCCAAATGCTAGGAATCAAAAATCAGTGAACTGGAAGGAGGAAACTCAGAAGTTCTCTAATCATGGGAGAAGGATCAGGAATAGTCTGTTGCAACATTCAAATCTGAAAACCTTGACCAAAGAGGCTGTAGGGTGTGATGAGCCACAGAATTCAGCCTAAAGAATGGCTTATGCCTGAAGTGGTATTGCCATTTAAAAAAAAGAAGAAAATAAGGGTGCCAGAGAAACACAGAACAGGTACAAAGGAATCTCTGAAATATAGCTGGAAAATAAGGACAGCATGTAATAAAACGTGAAGTTAGTCCATGTAATATGTGTCAAGTGTCAAACTGCACACTTGAACTAGACAAGTAACACAACCTACTCAGTTTCAAGTAGTACCGGAGATGCATAGTTGTAATTAGCCAAGGTTGTGCTATTCTTTCTAGGTTGTGTCAGTCCTGTCAGCCTGGATTTGTACTGTAATATTTTCTCCCAGTTTCAGCTGATCTTGGTTATATAACTGTTCTCTCCAGTGCAAATGATGATTTCAGGGGATAACTGTACACCTTGACTGTATATGGAATGTGTAAGTCTCGATGAACGATATGACTTTGTTCATATTTCTGAAGCTAAAATTGACACTGGTTAAGTAAAATACAAAGGGAGTACAATGGGTAATTTTCTTGGCTGCCTTTTGCTCTAGGATTCTCCCTACTTCATGAAGTAAGTTAAAATTCTACTTCAGTTCAAGTATACTTTTTGTTTGTTTTCTGTTTTTAACAATTACTTAATGTTAAAACTGTGAAGAAATTAGTTTATGAGGGCTCCCGGAAACTAGCTTCCCAGTTTTTCCTCATATAAGTATGCTTCTGGTAATTTTACTTTGACTTTTATTTGAAAATAAACTATAAGAATACAGTAAATGTTAGCTTTCACTAGCCAATTTGGTTTGGTCTCTGTTTAAAAGAGCCACACAGAGCAATTTGCATATGATTCTTTACTACAGTAACAGACTGAATAAACATCATTTGATTCATGACCTCATTCAACCAAAGCTTCCCCAAAAGCTCACCATGAACTTCAGTTCACAGTTTGGCCAAAGTCCTCAGATTGTAAGAGGTATTTTTTACCTTTTACTAAGACCCATATCATTAAAGTGGGATACTCAAAAGTACTCAGCAATGGCTAGGTTCTTCTTCAGCTGAAATGATCTGTAAAGCTTACACTGATACCAATGAAACAGGAGTTAGGTCAATACTAAAGAGTTTTTTGCAAATCCTGTTGGTATGTCATTGCAAGTTGGTCTGATTCTCTTGCCTTGAACGTTATGCAGCAGAGTACACACAAAAGGTGCAAACATCCAAGCAGCACGTCCAGCTTCAGGCAAAGTCATCTGTTGCTTAACAGCTTGCCAAGGGTGGGCTACAAAAAGACCGTGGTTTTCCCTGCTTGCCTTATCCATGCCAGATCCCGGGAGAGCCAGCTGACTTTTCTGTCAGATATAAGGAGAGTTCCCTCCACCCCAGAGCTTCCAGTTCTTTTATCTTCCTGTGGCAAAAATGTGTTGGTCACAGGCCCAGAACTTTGCCTTCAGGACAGGAAGAGTTCGGCTGTAGATGACTGCAAAAACACAGTATCAAGTATCAAAAGAACCCTCTTCCAATTGGTATTTTTCTTTACAGTGCATTTCTTTGCTGTTCCTACTATTCCAAGCATTTTTTTCTTTCCTTAAAAGCTTCTGATTTCAGCAGTTTATTTAAAAAATATTTTTTAAATATTCATTTAAACTCCAGAACAGTTTCAGGCAGAAGCAGTTTGGTGTGGTCCATGGCTATGTGTTAACCCATACACTCAGGCAGTCTTCCTTAAAGGGGCAGTGTTGCAGTCACACGATTTGATAGATATAGTTAGAAACTGCAAATTTTTTTTTTTTGAGGGCCTTTATGTCCTACTGAACAGCAGAAAAAAAACAATCCCTGAATCAATTCCTGACTAGAGTACAAAATTGCTAGTCTGAAAAGGACATTTTCCTTAGGCCTGGGGATAGGAAGAAAGCTGCTGAACCCCCTTATAAACAGATACTTATTGAACAAATAATTTTTGTTCTTGTGTTTTTATTCATTCAGGGAAAGGATTCTGAGGGAAGCGAAAAGTTTCAAGCAAAACTTTGTGAAATGCTTGTAGAATCTAATTCAGAGACTCAAGTAATTTTAGTGGAAGAGACTTTATAGTTAAAATTAGATAAACCAGATTCTGTTGTATTCATTTAAACAGCATTGTGCAATAGACTTTATTCTGGACTATCAATTAACTTTGAATTTAAGTCCAACAATGAGACAAATCTCAAATAGTGAATCAGAAAATGTATTCAAGATCTGTAACCTGCAATATTTCCCAAAGGAAAATTAAACACGTATTTTGAAAAAATCTCTCCAAGCTATATCTATCAGAAGTAGCACTGTATATGTGTTGCTTTTTTCACTAGCAAGTTTTGTCACACCAATCTTGAAGATCATAATAACTGAGGTCAGTAATTTGCGATGTTATCTCTTAATTCCTCCATTCCAAGAGAAATAATTTTGCAGGTTTTTTTTGTTTTTTTTTTGCAAAGGCGTAGACTGAGGAGTTCTTTGACAACTTAAAACATAGAAGTAAGAGCAAAATAGATGGTAAGACAAAAAGAAACTTCAATCTTTTGACTACCACCTGTCAAAATAGATAATTATTTTTTCCCTGTTCTTTTAGTCTTCCCAAGATTAACACGTTGTGAATTCATTGACAGAAGATTACACATTGCAGTCTATGGTAATGCTGAGACTCTGTTTTCAACTAACTTCCATCACAGTAAACAATGTTTTGTTTAAAACAGATGACATTTCTATTGCAGAGGTTAGTCCTGAATCAAATTTTTCCATGTCCTAAAATAAATCTTTAATTCATGTCTTTCTGATAATTTCTGCAGCTCCTTTATGTTTTGTTAATTTTGTTTCTTCTTTGATACTTTGATCCTGATGAGGAATCCTCACATGATTACAAAATTTGTTTCTATTTTGCAGTGTTGTCTGACTCCCTGTGAAGTCTTTATATTGTTTTGAACAGAACTGCTGGACAGAGTCAAGATAGGCTGCAGCATCTAACTTCTACCAAGGAATCTAAACCTGTGGAAAGCATCTGCACTCCTTCTTCCAGAACCATGGGTAGGGAGATAGTGCTCTCAAGAAATTACATTCTAAGTCATAAGCTAGAAACACTAAGATATGCTTTCATCTTTCTCAAAAACTGGGGCACTAAAGTAAAGGCTAGAATGGTACCACTAACAGCTGCAGCTCTGGATCCACCCACACATATTTAGAAAAGGCAAAAGATGGCTCCATCTTCTTCCACCTTTCCACTTTCTGGATGGAGCACAAATATGAAAGTGATTATTCTTTACAAAGGCTTATGAGACTTGTGGTGTGTGTTGACCCAGGACATCAGCTAGGCACCCACACAGCCACTGCCTCCCTCCCATCCCCTGCTCAATTAGTGGAGACAATAGGAAGAGAAAAAGTGAGAAAACTTGTTTAAAGGCACTTTAATAGGTGATAAAGACAGTTTAATAAGGTGAAGGAAAGGGGAAAAAAACAAGCAATGGAAAGGCAATCACTCACCACATTCCAGAAATAGACAAATGCCCAGCCAGTCCACAAGCAATGAGTCCCTTGAAAGCCAGAAAACTCCCACCTGCTTTTGCTTCCACCCCAGTTTTTATTTCTTAGCATGACATAGAATAACCCTTTGGCCTATTCAGTTCAGGTGTCTCAGCCATGCCCCCTTCCCAGCTTCTTATGCAGCCCCAGCCTGCTCACTGCAGGAGGGTGGGAGCAGTCTGGGAAACAGAGAAAACCTTGATTCTGTGCGAGCACTGCTCAGCAATACTCAAAACATTGGTGTATTAACACTATTTGAGCCACAAATCAAAAACACAGCACCATGTACGTTGCTATGAAGAAAGTTAACTCCATCCCAGTCAGACCCAGTGCTATCTCCACCCCAGATTACCATATCTTCTGTATTATGTTGCAATTTTTCGCTATCCTGTACATCCTCATCAGCCACTACCCCCCTTCCCATCCTTTGAAATATATACAGATAACATTAGTTAACAGTCCATCTCCAATGAATGTTCATCTAAAAAATTCTATTGAAATGTCTACTCAAATGTCCATAACAGTCTGTTCAGTTCATTTAGTACATGACTTGGGCTCCATCTGTTATGGTGGCTACAGGACAGGGAGGCAATGTGTTGGGTTGGGTTATTAGGCACTAAAGCCAGCTTAGGTTGGATCATCGTTGCACTTACCCCATTTCTTGTGGCATTTGTCCTCCATTGTTTCAGGTGGTTTCTGCTGTAGTACTTCCACAGCTCCAACCATGGGTTAGATTTTGTTCCAAGCTTAAGTCTTCCTGAGGTACACACTGGATTTCTTCATCCTCCACATTACCCACCAAGTGCACCCAGGTGCACAACTGGGTTTGCCTTTTCTCAAGGGAGGAGCAACCCGTGCTGTCTTTCCCTGTCAGATTGCACATGACAGGGAATTTATCTCTTTCCATACTATGTAGGTCAGTTCAGTTAGTAGACCCTCTGATGTTAACCAGCCAAGCATCTTCTGCTAAATAATGCATCCCAGTGCTTCCATGTCCCAGAATCCATCATGCTCAGCATAGTCTTTAACAGTCCATTGTACTGCTATTGGATAATAGGGGATGTGATATATTCAATCAATGCAGTGTGCCTTGGCCCAGTTATCTATGAGGTTGTTTCAGAAATTATTCCTATTGTTTGACTCATTTCTTTCTGGGGTGCCGTTTTGCTAAAGGATTTGCTTTTCAAGATCCAGAATGGTTTTTTGGGCAGTGGCGTGGGTTACAGGGTACACTTCTAGCCACCCAGTAGTGGCCCCCACTGTGGTAAGCACATGACACTTGCTTGGCATGCTCGCAGCAGTGGTCCAACATAACCGATCTGCCAGGCCTCCCCATATTGATATCCTAGTTACCATCTTCTGTTCCAGGGAGACTTTATGCATTTGGCTCACTTGACTAAGGTGCATGTTTCATGGGTAACCTGCCTGACGGCTTCAACAGTCAGGTCAGCTACTCAGTCACAATCCTTTCTCTATGTTGCATTTCTTCCAAGATGTCCCCATGTTACATGGGCCCACTGAGGTATGAATAGTTCACCTGCACATTTCCAGTCCAGGTCCACCTGAGCCGCTTCAGTTTTATCAGCCTGTTCTACTTGCTTGTTGTTTCAGTGTTCTTTGGTAGCACAACTCTTGGGCATGTGAGCATCTATAAGATCTACCTTTACAGCAAGGGTCTCTACCTGGACACAATACAACAGCCCAGATGTGTTTACCTATGCACACTTAGTTGATCCATTTCCATTGATGTAGCCATCCCCACAGGACATTTACCACTATTCATGAGTCAATTTGGAGACAGAACACTAATTGCTTTTCTTGTTCAGCAATCTCCAGGCTCAGCTGGATGGTTTTCATTTCTGCAGACTGACTCAGAAAGTTCTGTGACTCTTCATGTTTGACTCCACACAGCAGTTTTACACTTCTGATGATTTTGCAGAATACAACAGGATGCATCAGTAAACAGAGTATATTCCTTTTAATTTTCTGATAACTCACAATATGGCAGGGCCTCTAGGTCATGAGTTGACTCCTCAGGTGATGCTCCAAAATCTCTACCTTCTGGCCAGTCCACAATCTCTTCCAGGATTCCTAGGTAGTTGGAGTTCCCTATTTGAACCTGCAGTGTGATCACTGCTACCTGCTTATTCTACAATGTTGGTTTCATGATGTGTAGAAGGGACCTTTCCTTTGAACATCCAGCATAGCAAAGGCAATCACAATGCCAGGCAGATCTGTGCTTCTGTAGCAACTACTCCTGAAGCAACTTCAACTCACTCACATGCTGCTAGTATCTCCTTTGCGTTCAGGATGTAGTCAGCCTTGGATCCTTTATATCCCCAGTTCTGAAACCCTAGAGGTCAATCTTGGGTCTCTCTGGGTGTTTTCTACCGGAAGCTCCAAGTGTGGCCATGCTCCCTAGCTGTAGTGTAGAACGTTTCTCATGGCTGGTCCAGTATGGACTTGCCCAAGAGCTACTGCATAAAACTATCTCTTGTTTGACCTGTTCAAAGGCTGTCCTTCTGCTGAGGATCCCACTCAAATTAGTTCTTCTTTTCAGTCACTAGACAGAGAGGTCTCACAGGCTGACTGTAATGTAGAATTCATTCTCTAGAAACCCACAGAGTTTAGGAAAGATTGTGTTTCCTTTTTGTTAGCTGATGGGAACATGGTTGTTCTCTTATTGATCACATCCATTGGCATTTGATGACACTCATCTTGCCATTCTATAGCCAAACACTGGATCTTTTGTGCAGGTCCTTTAAGTCTGATTTGTTTTATGGCTAAATCAGCTTTCAGAAGAATTTAGATTATTCTTTTCCTTTTCTCAAACACTTCTTCTACTGTGCTGCCCCATACCATGTCATCAGTGTATTGCAGGTGATCTGGGCTTTCATCCTGTTCCAGTACAGCCTGGATCAATCCATGACAAACAGTAGAGCTGTGCTTCTAGTCATGGGGCAGCTGGTTCCAGGTGTATTGGACATCTTTCCATGTGAAAGCAAATAGTGCTGCCAAAGGAACTGAGAAAAATGGCCATATCAGTTGGGGCATACCACATACTTTTGACTTGATTTCATACTGGAGTTATAACCTGTTCTATACTGCAGCACTCAATGGCCACTGCATGAACGTCATGATAGTCCACTGTTAGCCTTCACCCTCAACCAGATTTTGGACTCACCAGATGGGACTATTAAAGAGTGAACAAGTCTTGCTGATCACACCTTGGCTCTCCAGCTGACAAATCAGCTCATGGATGTGAAACAGGGAGTCTTGGTAGGTGCAATACTGCCACCAGTGCACTGTCATGGTAACAATTGGCACCTGTTTTTTCTTCAACATGCATCAACCCCAAAACAGAAGTATCCTCCAAGAGGCTGGACAAGTTAGACAGCTGTTTAATCTTTTCTACAACCACACTGGCTACATCAAAGATCCACCAATACCCTTTTGGATCCTTGCAGTACCCTATTCTGAGGTCATCAATACCAAAGATACAAGGAAACTCCAGGCCAGTCACAACAGGATGCATCTGCTACTTGTTCCCTGTTAAGCTCACCTCAGCCTCCAACATAGCCAACTGTTGGGATCCTCCTGTCATTCCAGAAATCCAGATATATTATTCCCTCTGGTACCCTGGTGGCATTAGGGTACATGGTCCTCCAGTTATCCACCAAAGTCTTATAGTCTTGTGTGCCCAATAGCCAGGCTATCAAATCCAGAGGAAATGAGAAAAAGCTACCTGCTATATCACAGATTCTGAGTAAATGAGAATGGTGACAAATTGCTCAGTTGTGGCAAACTGAAGGTGTTGTAGAATCAGAACTCACAAACCAGATTGGGAGTTTCAAAGTTAAATGAGGCTTCAAGTGAGGTTTAGGCAACAGCATCAGCAATGACTGTGTCAGTTCCATCTAAGTCCTGCTATAGGTGTCTTCATCTTTTAACATTTCCTATCTGACTTCGATAGGTCTTTTCTTTTGCAGCAATGAAAGCTAGCACTAGGACAAGCCCTTGGCTGGTTTAAACTCTATTCATATATTAGTACAACATAAACCAATACATTTTATTTTTCCTCCTTGAAAAGTTCACAATTCTATACATGCTGAATTCATCTCTATTCTCATCAAAGTCATTTAAGCTATCCAGAAGTAGGCAACATTGATTACTTTTTAAATAATTAATAAAATATACTTTATTTTTATTCTTTTATCTCTACTGCAAAGATGTTACTGTGTGTTCTAGTCCAGACTGCTTTTCAGGAAGCGTAGTAAGTGTCAGGATTACATGCAGGAGAAGCTTATTTAAATGGACAAAGACACCTCTCATGCTATTTAACTATTTAACTAGTGGAAATGAGAAAGCTGTGTGAGGCAATGCTCATCTTCTTCTTTCAGTATTACCAATAAGAGTAAGGAAAACAAAGAAGGAGAAAAGGCATATATGTGGTCTCTGGAAGTATGTGTAATACTTAAGCTCTGGAGCTTAAAGTATTTCAGTTCTGGACCCTTCAGGACAGCAAAGACATGAACCTGTTGGACTGGGTCCAGAGGAGGGTCACAAAAATGATCAGACGGATGGAACACCTCTCCTATGAAGAAAGGCTGAGAGTTGGGACTATTCAGCCTGGAGAAGAGAAGGCTCTGGGGAGATCTTATTGCAGCCTCCCAGTACTTAAAGGGGGCTTCTAAGAAAGATGGGGACAGACTTTTTAGCAGGGCCTGTAGTGATACGACAAGTAGTAATGGTTTTAAACCAAAAGAGGGTCGATTCAGACTAGACAGAAGGAAGAATTTTTTCACAATGAGTGTGGTGAACCACTGTCCCAGGTTGCCCAGACAGGTGGTAGCTGCCCCATCCCTGGAAAGATTCAAGGTCAGGTTGGAGGGGGCTCTGAGCAACCTGATCTACTTGAAGATGTCCCTGGTCATTGCAGGGGGGTTGGACTAGACAATCTTTAAAGGTCCCTTCCAACCCAAACTATTTTATGATTCTATGATTTGAATTTCAGGTCTGCAAAACAAAAACTCATTGTGATTTCCTTCCCGCCTCCCTCCCCTTCACGTTTGCTTGATCCTTCCAGCCATCCTTCTCTCCTTCCCCTCCTCATTCCTTCCTTCTCTCATTCTTTCCCTCCCTCTCTTCATGTCTCTTCAGTTTATAGAGTTTACAACTTCTTCCAGCTTCTGAAGTATTTAATCTCCTGACACATAAATTCCTTATGCAGTTATGGAATTTATAGGCTTTTCAATCTTGAAGATAGAGAAGCAGAGCTTGTAAATTTTTATAAACTGGTGAGTATATATTTCACTATCTATATTTAGGTGTGCATTTATACAGTTACAGACATTTTCTGCAGTTGCAGAAGGAAGAGGTACAAGCAGAACTCTGTCTTTATCTGAAGTCTCCCATATTTTGATTAATTGATCATTCTGTGTAAGGTCAGGTTGCAGACGAGCTCCTATATAACCCTTAGTCTCAAAATTTTTATACTTTGTACCTTTCTTACTGTAATATTTTTTATTTTTATCTAACACTTATATCCCTCTGAGATGAGGTAATTCCATTTTATGTGTGAAAATTCTGGCATATAGACACCTGTGAGAGACTTATACAGAGGGAAAAAATGCACTGCCTTTTCTTTTAGTTTTGATACTGACTCTATAGTTAAGCAGTTGGCAATTGTCCTAAATTTCTTGCGACATACAAGGTCTGCTATGACTAACATTTCCCAGGTTGATGAGTGCCTGTATCTTGCCTACTTGTGTTTCTTATGTTTAGTTTAACACAAATTTTTTCCTTCCTTTTATAAAACATTTTTTTTTCTTTGCTATTGTTCTGTTGTTTGGGTTTTGATTTTTTTTTCATTCAGCATTTCTCCATATCTAAAAGTAACTGCTTAGTATGGAGTGTCAAAGAGATTCTGCTGAGATTATTAGTTAAATAAAACCATCAACTCCTCCAGTGGCAGTCTGGTTTGATCATTGAAAACAACTGCTCCAAAGATAAATATGTCAGTTTTCTTTTCCCTCTCATCAGTTTGAAAGCATGATTTTGGTAGGAGAAAAGAGGCAAATACACTAATAATGGCTAACAGCATCATTTATTCTTCTGGTGAAGTTTAATTCACAATGTCTCTGTTCCACTTTTTAAATTCTATCTTGCTTCTCTAGAATCAGATACAGTAAACATAAAATTACAGCTAAGATAAAACCTGGCTAAATCCATGTTTCATGCAGGAAAGGATGGATTACAAAAATACTTTATTAGTAAAAGATCAGCCACATAATATACCCAATCTAGTAACTTTTAAGTGTAGATCTCCTGGCATTTGTTGATTTCAGTGTGCCTCTCAGGGATTAATTGCTCTAACCATACAAATTAAAGGTGTTCTTCAGCAGCTGAACGAAATAAGGCTGACTCAGTTAATTTCCAAGTCTATAAGTCCAACAGGGGAGAAATATGGAGTTAATTGTTACCTATTAACCTCGACTAATACTTTACAGTAAAATCACCAATATACATTATAGTACCTCTTCTTTTTCCTGTACTTGCAGTCTGAAATATAGATGTAGTCTAAATCCCATTGACTTTCAGTGCGATGCATTCTCCTGAGTCCAGTAGGTTTTGCTAACCTGAGTGATGCATTTCTACAAGACAGTTTTTGTTTTTTTGTTTGTTTTAAAGAACGTCTTTGAAAACTACTGGGAAAGTAAGAGTAAAACCTCATGTATTAAAACTATACAATCCCCTTCACAAGAGACAAACTAGACAGAGTACTGACATGTGGTGACAGAGTTCGGAGTAGAACAAAATTTTCTTTCCTTAGTGAAATACCCTATATACCAGATCAACCTGCTGCTATTAGTCAAAATTATCAGACACTTCTGGACTATTTCTGCTGAAAGAAAAACCATGACATGCTCAAGATACTAAAAAAAAAAAAAAAATCTTATAGACAATAATGGGGAAATAATAATGTACAACACTTTTCAATAAATTAGAAAACTGTGAGACAGTATGGGGAAAAAAAAGAAAATATTAACTATAACCTGTACTAAGCATGGGAAACCAGATAATCAGCTGACAGCCAGTCAGGACAAAAATCACATCTCTGATGCCCCTTTAGTTGTAGAGTAATACTGTTGAACTGATTATAAGTACTTACAGAAAAATCATACAAGGACTAACTGTACAATCAGACAACTTTGCCCAATTTAGAGAGGTTCTTAGAGGTTCATATAATTCTGTTCTTTTGTTAAACTAGTTAATTTTGTCTTAGTTTTCTGTTTCATATGCATATGTATACACGCCCCCCCATATTTCTGGCTGAAACCAGGACAGTACCTATATAGAGAGATCTATGAAGCAAGCGTTCAACAAAATCAAGATGTACCTACCTGAGATGCCTTCACCTCCTCTAATAAGATGTTTTGTAGTTCTTTGCTAAGAATCCCAATTTCGTACAAAAATATGATACTTATTAGTAATTTAATTTTCATATTTCCGGTAATTTTATTCACTGCTATGTGTACATTCTTATTCTTATTCTTATTCTTATTCTTATTCTTATTCTTATTCTTATTCTATTCTTAAAATACAATAGTCATGATAGTTCTTGCTATGTTGAAAATGTAGAAGCTTTTAAGTTTGCTTTCTTATAAAATAATCAATTACTTATATAATTACTAAAAGCATAAAAAATATGGGGGGCAGACAAGGTGCTAAATTTCCATAAATAATTTCTAGCAACAAGTCTGGTCCGTATTCTTTTAACTCACTAACATTAATACCGTTTTAAAACTAGGACCTATTCTTTCTAAAACTCTGGTGCTACCTACACAGTACTACCACGTTTTTAAGAAATAATTTCTCCTTTATGTAAATGTTAAAGAGAAAATAGAAACAGTAGCCTGGATTAACTTCCCATACCAAAATAAGATATTCTTTTTCAAGTCCAAGAAGAGGAGGAAAACATGCTAAATTTTTACCATATATTTTAATTGCATGTTGAATTAACTTACCCTGACAGAAAATCTATAACCAGAGTGGACAATTCCTTAGGAGAATTTTCAATTCTTTCTCTTGCTCAAGAAATAAATCCCCTAAAATTTCTGTAGTGAGATCTTTGAGTAGATGGTTTAATAGGTTTTGACAGCAATTCAATACTTGTATCTGAAAGGCCTGTTTTTTGAAATTATTTCTTAGTGTGTGACAAGAGATTAATTTAGAACTCATTTGAGAGGACAAAACTCAGTGCTGCCTCAGGAGGTGAATCACTTCTTTTACTGTACTTCCTCCATAATTGTAGGTATTCAATCAACATCTGAATCAATGTCATCAACAAGGTCAGAATAGTCACTGAAATATTTCAGGTAGTCTCCAATGGCAAATACTGTAGAAAACATGAAACAGGTATACAACAATATACATAGATAGTGTGAAAGGTTCCACATTTTCCACTGTCTTGCCACAATATGGATACTCTGAAATGTTTTAAAGGTAATATTGAATGCTAAATAGTGTAGGTTAGTGCATGTACAAAGGCATTTCTAAGAACTTTTCCCATGACTTGCAGATACCTGTTGACTTCTGACTTACTCCTATGATTTATAGATAGGACAGCTGTGCCTCAGTTCTTTTCCACTGGAATATGTTGACCCAGTAATTGGGGCAACATTGTGCCATTACTATTTACATTTTGAAAGATCGCTGCCCCGTTATGTAGGCAAAAATGCTATCTTCAGAGCTACTCTGGTCCATTGTTTCTTTGTTCTGATAAAATGTTCCTCATCCTCCTTTTCCTCCATTCCTCTGTTTCTGCTGCACAGTGCAAACTGAAACACCATGTCATCACATTATGAATATACTCCCATGTGACACACAGACCAGCTGTAGCACATAATATTCAGTTAATCCAACACACTCAGAAAGTGACATGCTACCATGTCATGGAAGATGAAAGTCATGGCCTTCATAAGTACAAATACTTCAAACTGTGTCCAAAGAATAGAAAATCCTCAATAACATAGTTCATGTTGTGCACCTATTTGCAGTTGGTGGGGCACACTGTCCTGCAAAGGTTTCTAAAACACAGTGAATGAATAAATTTGTTTTACTGTAGGTATGGGTTCTCCTTTTAAGAACATTGATTCAGGTCAAAAAACTGATTTTCACAATAATTCTGTGCACCTGCCTTGCTTGTCAGGAACCAGATGACAATGCTACTTGTCCAGGTTAACAGACTGTGCAGTATCTGCTAAAGAGATTCAAACTCTATGGTGTTTTGCTGAGTTGTGACAAGTGAACTTGAAAACTGGAGATGACAGGTCACCTATAGGTGACCTAAAATAGGTGAAGTAGTATTTCATTTTCAGAAGTTAATTGAAATAAATTACATTTTTTCCAAAGATGTCTTGAAAGGTTGATCTATTTTGTAAGCTCTGCAATACATTCTTTTTTTTTAACAGAAGGAAGAGACACATCTCTATATTAAAAAAAAACAATGAAAAAATGAACAAGTTCAATAACCTAAGCTTCTCCAAAATTTCTCATGTTTATATTCAAGCTGAATAGAAAAAGAAAAGCAAATTAAGTATGTTTCTTCATTTAAAGTGTTCTCAAAATAAAGGTGTACATATCTGTACACTGTACTTGCATACCCCTGTTAAGTGTAACCCTCTTCTCTGCACCCTTCATTTGTTTCACTTTTCAAGTGAGAGGAAATTACCACGGAATAAGAACCCCTTTAAGAATCTCTGTGGAGTCCTCTGACAATTGAAAAAATGGTACTTGTCAACCTCAGAATGATGATTTGTAAGAAAAACAATGGCAGAAATATAGCTCAGAATGGATAGTGGTGAAGCTGAAGAGCAAATATTTCTTTGCTTTTTTGGCCATTGGTGTGCAATATGCAGCAGAGACTAATGCTTGAGCTTCCAGAATAATTATTAAAGTCAGAATATGTTCCAGTGCCAAAAATATGTTGCACAATAAACATATAGGCCTTTTCTCTTTTGAAAACATTTTTCACACTAATCTCTGTTTCTAACTTGATTTTTCCTCAATAGGCAAGACAGCATTATCCCACAGATAGAACATGAAATCTGTAATTAAAAAATGCTAGTGTCTTCATCTGCCATTCAATATAGTTGAATGACCTTGAGTAAATATTTTTCTAATTCACTGCCCAGTTGAGTCACCAGAAGGAGTTTTGCTGACTCGAAGAGGCATTGGATCATCCATTACTTTTTTATGCTTCAGCTTTCCTGTATCTGATGGTGATACATATTTGGTATTGTAAAGCATTCCAGAATCTATAAATGATAGCACAACAAAGGTTGAATATTACTGGGTAGCCTATATGACAAGAGATAAAATATCTCATTTTCTGACACAAATTAATATTATCACCAATAGTTCAGAACTTACTCATGTATCCCTGAATTACCTACCAGGCTGTATTCCATCTCCTTATATCTTTAGTTGTAATAGGTTTGAAAAGTCATGGGTAAGAAAATTATAAAGCATTTGAACAATTAAAAGCTTGTCTTCATTTGTTCTTGGCCTCAGGCAACATAAGTCAACACAGTTCTTCTTATATAATTGATTTCCAGTGTGCTGCCTTGAAATGCTCCCTGGGATGCTCATATATAGACCGTAAAACAGTTTCTTATTGCTGAAATGCAGCTACTTCTTTGTTGGAAAGTATAAATGCTTGATAGTAACAAATGGTGCTGCACAGTCTCTTAGTAGCTTTACCTCTTGAATCTACATGGCAAAAATCTACAGAATGAGAACACAAAATCAGGATACTATTTATGAGATCATAGGAGTCTTAAACGACCTTTCCCCTTTTCATCTTAGACATCTTCAGCAACCAAATGTTACATCAACCATGGTAAATTACTTGTTTGTGAAAGGTCAAGCAAGAAATTTGGGCTACAGTGTCCAAGAACTCTATCTCACTTCTTAATTCTTGGTCTTTCCTTCCTCTCTGTCTGGTTCCAGCTTGGTCATGAGCTCTTCCCTACTGTTAGGAGTGACTTATCTATGCAGTGAATGAAGTGAGCAATATTCTTTTGCTATGCACGTCTGCAAAGTTTGATCAGTCTTTCTCTTGCTTGGTTTTGGCTCTGTGTTTTCAGTCAAAAGGAGAGAGCAAGATGACCACGAGGCCTGTAGTTCCCTGAATTCAATTCTGTCTGGTAGGGATGCTCTAAGAGGTAAAAAAGGTGGAGTTGAAATTGTTCAGTTTCACTTTAGAACTCTGAGAACAAGTAGAGTTGCCTTGTAAAGTTGGTAATTATAGGCTTGTCTGAAATAATCAACAGAAATAAAATATTGCAAATAACCACATGTGTCTGAAACTACTTAGTTTAGTTCATTTAATAGTTCCTTATATAACACACAGCTACAGAAAAGAATGTTTTGTCCTAAATATAAAAAGAGATTACTGTGACGTAGGATTGTGGACCTATATTTTACTGTCACTGCAGTGTGATGGAAACAACTTGAGCTTGATTTGCAGGGCTCTGTGTTTACAAAATAAGCAATATTCCTGATTCTAAAGAAATGAAATATGAGTAGTAATGTAAAGAGAAAATGTCTCATTGATCTCTAGGTAGGTAAGAAGGTACTTGCAGGATGGATCCAGTCTAGCTCTCCTTCGGTGGAGAAGAAGAACAGAAAAAATAGGAGCATGATAAAGATACAAAATTAGTTTGCATTAATTACATGATGTTTTAGTTCTGGCCAAGGTGTATGGGCCTGCTGAAACATGGCCAGCTGCAATGAAGAGCTGTTTGGAAAACCAGCTGATACTGGCCACCATATGCATCAGTTTAGCAACAAGAACGAGATCTTGCTTTTGCCCTTGAGAGTTTCCCAATTAAAGTAATACATTTTCTTTTATTTCTAGGACAAAATGTAGTAACAAAGATTCCATTTGGTTATTTACTTTTGGTGGTTAAAGAAGAATACTTTTCTTGCTCTTTTGAGTTACATCAGCTACATCCCTTCAGAGGAAAAAAGCATCCTTATCCCTATTCCATTCCTTTTTTGTCACTGTATATTCAAAAAGGACAGAACATGTGCTTTCACTTGAGAGAATACACAGTACTAACCACCTGTGAGCAGTGTTTAAAAATATATAAGAGTTTGTGGATACTTTAACTCAGGACTTTGTGCCTAAATGGTTATATTTGTATTCCCAGTCCTAAAATTTCTGACACTCATCTCTCCCATAAAAAGATT
Source organism: Phaethon lepturus (assembly GCF_000687285.1). Classification (NCBI taxonomy): domain Eukaryota; kingdom Metazoa; phylum Chordata; class Aves; order Phaethontiformes; family Phaethontidae; genus Phaethon; species Phaethon lepturus. The sequence continues at coordinate 26,854 of NW_010558522.1, forward strand.
TCTCCAGCACAGATGTTGCAGAAACAGCTGAAAGGCTATCTTTGAGGATGTTTTTACAAATCCCATTTCCAGGTAAGTTGCAGAATTGAAGGAAAGTGTGTAGCAATACTGCAGTCCTGGTGGATTATAAGGGACCTCATGGACAGACTGAGAAATCTTGTGGTAACTCACAGGCCTCTGTAAGTTATGCCAGTTGTTGGCTATCTACTGCTTGATCCTTTCTAATTCTTGATCCATCACAGTAACTTACAAAAAAATGTGGTGAAATTTGTTGGAAATGCATTGATGTACTTCATGCTGAAAAACCAGACAATATGAACAAATTTTAATACGATTAGCTGTAGGAGTGAAGTTGTCATCAGTATGCTCAGCTGTATGCAAAATTGTTAAGATTATGAATATAGTAAAGCATTAAAAAGCTGCTGGATATGCATAGATTTTTTACACTATGGTTTTACATTCACCCATCAACAGTCACCTCTGAAAAACATGCGAACACATGCACTGCCTTTTCAAATTCATATTATACGACATGTCCACTACTCTGATCTACATCCTCTTCAATACTTTGATGATTTATTCACTGGCCATGAATCCAATAATGTATCCAACCATTACAATAATACAACTTCTAATAGGTTCTTGAGCAGGCAGAAGCATTTTGAATGGATTGAGAGACTAGAGTTAAGATATTTAATTTAAACCTCTTTGATGGGAAAGTATATAAATGTAATCAGTGAGTTTAAATGAGCTTTATTGATCATTAAAAAGGTTTTCTGCTACTTGATGTCATCTGTAAATATGGAAGGAAGCACCAGATATAGATTTCCCTGCTCACATAATTGCATCAGTTAAGAATATTTATAGCAATCAACACTAAATACTCTCTGCAAATAATGAGGAAAGAGTCTGAGCTGATGTCAGAAGTTATACTTATATCTGGGCCCCGTTTTCAGCTGCTGAATTGGACCAAGACCTATCAAAACCAAAAGAGTTCCCAGAAAAAAGTCCAAGCCACTACCTTTCAAGCCCAAATTATGGTTTTTTCCCAATGTACAGCAACATTTGAATAAATCCTGTAAATCAGAGTACATCTTCCACTGAAGCTATTCAGAGCATTCTATGAAAATTGATTAACAAAAGACTCTGCATACCTCTTGAAGGGAGAAATTATTCACCATCAGAAGCAAAAAAAAAAAAAAAAAAAAAAAAAAAAAAAAAAAAAGGAAAAAAAATTTTTTTTTCTAGTGTAAAGAGAGACTCTTAGGTAAAGCTCTATGATCTAGTTTCTCTCCTAATTCCGTAGCCTAGATACACAAGTACTCTTGCAATTACTACTCCAGACTTCCTTTTCAGTGAGAAAGTCCTGCCTTTAATGGTGTGATCTGCCATTGACTTGCAAGCAACTTTCCGGCAAACATGGTATTTTAATGCATAGACTACTTCTACATATTCTGGAAACAGCATTGAGCTAGGAATTAAAAGAATATTCCCAATTCTGCCCACTCAGTTCCCTCTATCATCTCAGGCAATCAACTGAGTTTCATTTTTTCTTGGTTTGTTTTTGTAAAACGTGGGGATAGTAAAACTTAGCTGTCTTAGCTGAGTGATTCTAGACAGATCTGTACATCTGTATCAAAATATGATAAATTTAAATGCTTACTTGTTTCAAAAGATGAAAGTCAGAGTTTAATCACATAATTCTTCCAGAATTATTCAATTAAGGGTGGCTTTCTATAGAAATAGCTATATAGCTATTGAGTAGGAAAAAATTTTTTCCAAATGTGGAAAATGTTGTTCAGTAAAGTAAAGAGAAGCCTCAGAGATAATACTGAACCCTGAAAAACATAATTCAGTTAAAATCATCACATCTTCCTGTGGTTCGGTACAATCACACGGATTTTCTATAAAAACAAACTATAGCTGAGAACAGGTTACTTATCAAGTTTTCCACACCTGGCCCGCAAATGCTGTGTGATGAAAGGAAAACTCTCTGAGGCAGAAGATCTCTTTCAGGTTCTTCTTAGCTTGTCAGTGTCTGAATCAAAGTATTAGTCCCTGTACTCGGACTGTTCTTTATTACTTATTTTACATTATTCAGTAGCTGGAACAAAAAGATTAATTCCAAGAAGCCATGAGTGGAAAGTAGACCAGCACACTCTCAGATGGGTATTCTGCTTACTACCCTGCTAATTAGGTCGTTTTTCATTCATCCTACTTTTGGTCCCATAAATATTGCATGATCTGCTACATACAGGCCAGCTTCAGTAAGATAACGCTGATGCCTGGTGAAGAGGGACATTAAAACTTGGGTTTAATTTCCCTCAGACTGCAGCAACCTAGAACCCATGGTTTCTCTTCCTGTAGTGCAAACATGGTCAACACAGCTCTTCTGCAAAAAAAAAGGCAATGTCATCTGAGTGATTTGAACAAGAAGCTCTTTTAAGTATCTCTCCTCAGGACTCCAAGCTCTGGGTCCTGAGGACGACGAGGTATCTAATGTGTACCCTTGAGTTACATGCCAAAACTTCAGAAAGGGAGTCTGAACACCTGCCATAAGTAGGAGGTTTTTGCCCCTTTACCCCTTTCCTGTCACGGGTACTTTCCACTCAACATTTTGGGATTCTTTATGCAGGTGTTCTGTCTGTTAGGCTGTCTCAGTTGACTGTAGAAGAAAACAGCTTGGATCCCCTGTTGTGGCTTGGCACCTTCTTTTCACAGAATCACAGAATCACTAAGGTTGGAAAGGACTTTCAAGATCATCAAGTCCAACTATTAATCCAGCGCCACTATGTCCCCTAAACCATGTCCTGAAGCGCCACATCCACATGTTTTTTGAACACTTCCAGAGATGATGACTCCACCACCTCCCTGGGCAGCCTGTTCCAATGTTTGACCACCCTCTCAGTGAAGAAATTTTTCCTAATATCCAATCTAAATCTCCCCTGCAACTTGAGGCCATTTCCTCTCATCCTATCACTACTTACTTGAGAGAAGAGGCCAACACCCACGTCGCTACAACCTCCTTTCAGGTAGTTGTAGAGAGCGATAAGGTCTCCCCTCAGCCTCCTCTTCTCCAGACTGAACAACCCCAGTTCCCTCAGCTGCTCCTCATAAGACTTGCGCTCCAGACCTCTTTTTGATCTGGTAAACTCAAAATTACAAATATAAAATTAAAAATCAGAACTAATAAGCAGCTAGCAGCTATGTAGGTTTTAATTACAGAATCACAGAATCACAGAAT
>NW_010558523.1:0-48874 GCF_000687285.1 Phaethon lepturus
CGGCCGCTGCCTGCCTGGCTCCGGGGGGCCGCGGCACCTCTCCTTCTCCCCGCTTTTGGAGCACTCGTGGCCGTAACCGTCGGGGAGCCAAAGACTGTCTGCTGCTTCATAATTGGAGGGTTACGGCCTGCAAAAGATCACGACTGGATTTTTTAATATGAGCTCGGTCAGCACGCTCTAGTGATTTCTAGATGTTTCTCTTCCTAGAGTCGCTTCAATTTTAAAGTATCTCAGTGCTCCAGTGCCACAACCTCAGTCTGAGTGATAGCAGTCCTGGTAAAGATCCCGTTCTGTGCTGAGGCTCCGGGTGGTGCCCTTACTGCAGGATTTGCCCCACAATTAATTTAATACTTCGTTACCTTTTGAAGGGTTAATAGCACGACAGCTGATGTTTACAAAGGCTACTGAAAGGATATTCAGCATAAAATGTAGTCCCTTGTCTGTGCAAAAGGTTTTTTTAATTTATACTGTCCCTTCTCCCCAAAACACAAGATTTTATGTAGGTGTTTTGAAAAAGATGTAGCTTAAAAGCCTGTACGACCACAGCCATAGCTGCATGAATACAATTGCTCAATACAAATTTTAATACAATCCCTGTGATAAAATCTGCGACCATAAAAACACAAGCTGGCTTTCAGGTGCCCTATTCTAATAATGTATTTTAGAAATAAAATCTACTAACTGCAGCACTTTATTTTGGCATATTCATGAGAAATATGGTTTTGAAACTCCTATTCAATCATTTGCCTCATTAATATTGGTGCCAGGAATAAAAATTTCTTTAAAAGCGATAATGAAAGATACTTATTTCCAATTTTCACATGCAGGTGGCTAGTATAGAATGGAAGAGCTTTATTTTTTTGTTGTTTGTTTTTTTAATTTGAGATTTTCTTAAATGTAAAAAGAATGATCAGAGCTGGGGATGAATCAAGTGATAATGGCACTAGGAAGACAACAGATGACAAAAAATCAGTACAAAGGACGTGTTGAAATGGAGCTGGGGAGATTAGAAAAGAAAGCACGTTTCACACTGTTTTTTTTCTGGGAGAGACAATTAGGCACTTCTGGTAAGAATATGTTCACTAGCATGTACAAGGAAGAAACTATGCTTAAGAAAGAGCCAGAACAGAATTAGGGTTCAGGAATTAGATACTACTGTTACCTTGTAGCCCTGAAACACAGTATTGCTACTGCTAGTAGGAGACCATAAGCTTTGTACTGAGTTTGCAAGGCCTCGGGCTTGCCCTCTCTGAACTCTTCGTGACTTGCCTGCAGCACGATTTTTCCTACAGCAATTTTTCTAGCAGACCAGGAGTCTATGGCTAATTTAAATATTTTTTTTCCACTGTTGTTCATCTTTCTATGGCACAGACATTGTTCCATACAGAAAACAGTAGCAAGCAGCTACTCCTTTCACACAGACTCTCTCGGCTGAAGGTACCAGCCTTAAGACCCAGAGGAGGAGTAGAAGGATACACATAATGCCAGAAAAAGGGTTGAAACTGAGAAATGTGTGTATTGCAATTTAAATTATATTATCAGTATTATAGAAACTTTCTCTGTATGGAAGAATCTTCTTTTTTTTTTTTTTTCCCCTCCCTTTTTTTTTTCTGTAATAATGCTAGGGAGACAGTACCTACATTGTGTTGCAAGAAGGGTAAGTACAAGAAGGAAAATCCGAGGAGGCAGAGCACATAGAAAACTGATGAAAAATTTCAGGGCAGTGATAAGGAGAAAGAAGGCGTGCAGAATGGAAAGCAACATCAGTTGTTCTCCATTTAAAATAAGAAGTCAGCAATATATGAGTGGTAAAGAAGGAAGAACTGTGCAAGGGGAATACTTAAGGCATGATCTTGAAAGCTACTAAAATATCACAATGATTGAAATGTTTACATTGCTGTAGTTTTAGGAGGTTTTAAACATTTCCTGTTTAACAGAAAACCTAAACTTAATCTCCACTGAGCTGTAGCTACAGCTTGTCCTGAGGAAAGGCAAAGCATTCTGAAATGGTTAATGAAAATGGATGTCCTCAAGGGGCAGAAGTTAAGTAGGCACTGTCTTCTAGAGTTCCCAGTAGCTGAGGAAAACTCAATCCCTGGTTCTTACTTTGCCTGTTGGTAGTTGGGAATTTGCATAGGACAAGTAGCTGAATCTGCCACGCTACTCACTAGGTCTGAAGCTAGTCTTTGCTCCAAGATAGGACCATGACTCTCATTTTTCACTGCTTGGTGTCTTCTTGAATAAAACTACATCTGAAGCAACTAAGGCAAGAGGGACAAGTGGGAAGAAAACAGATACTCCATTTTATCAAAGATGTATTAGACGTAAAGGTACTACCAAAATACAAATCTGTTGGTTAGTACTATGCTTGGATTTGCAGCTGGATTAATTGGAAGCTATCCTAATCAATCAAAAACAGCCAAAGCACAGGATCAAGCACTGTTCATACTGTACAGTCAGTGCTCTACATGTCTCTGGCCAGGACTGGAATATGCTATTCCTGTTGCTTCCTGGGCATGGCATAAGAATAACATGGGTGTCAAGGGAAACCAGGCACCAGCTGTGGAATTTTACTCAAGTGAATCAATTGCCAACCAACACAAACTCCTGGTGAGACCCCACCTGGAGTACTGTGTCCAGCTCTGGAGCCCTCAGCACAGGAAAGACATGGACCTGTTGGAGCGGGTCCAGAGGAGGGCCACAGAAATGGTCCAAGGCATAGAACATCTCTCCTATGAAGAGAGGCTGAGAGAGTTGGGGTTGTTCAGCCTAGAGAAGAGAAGGTTCCAGGGAGACCTTCTTGCAGCCTTCCAGTACTTAAAAGGGGCTTCTAAGAAAGATGAGGACAGACTTTTTAGCAGGGCCTGTTGCAATAGGACAGGGGGTAATGGTTTTAAATTAAAAGAGGGTAGATTTAGACTAGATAAAAGGAAAAAAATTGTCCAAAGGAGAGTGTTGAAACACTGGCACAGGTTGTCCCAAGTGGTGGTGGATGCCCCATCCCTGGAAACATTCCAGGTCAGGTTGGATGGGGCTCTGAGCAACGTAATCTAGATGGAGATGTCCCTGCTTGTTGCAGGGGGATTGGACTATACGCCCTTTAAAGGTCCTTTCCAACACAAACTATTCTATGGTTCTATCATCACTCTTTTATGTATCAGGAAAAAGAAGAGCACAAACAACTATACTGAGCATAACATCATGTGGTACAGAATATCCCTTTGTCCAGCCTGGGTCAGCTGTCCTGGCTACATCCCCTCCCAGCTTTGTGTGTACCCCCAACTCGTCACTGGCAGGCCAGCATGAGAAGCTGGACAGTCCTTGACTGCTCAGCAACAACTGAAAACATCAGTATGTTATCGACATTATCTTCAACCCAAATCCAAAACACAGCCTCATACTAGCTTCTATGAAGAAAATTAACTCTGTCCTAGCTGAAACCAGGACAACACCCTAAAATCACTCTACTTATTTTATGTTAGCTGAAAAGTCTTATGTAATGGGTTCAAAACATGAGTATTTTCCCTCTTCCAGGCATGCCTGCGGAGTTAGGTCATTGCTATAAAAATAAATAAGTCTATATACATATAAATATGCATATTACATAAGAAGAATCTAGTGTCTTGAAAACATTCATTATGTTTTGAGACAGCTGGGCACTGACTGAGGAAACAACCATCCCAGGCAGCTGTCTGAAAACCAACCTAATGACTTTGGAGGTATGACACTGGGGTTCTTCCTGCTTGCTTCTTTTATTTGACGCATAAATGAAATAGGCTGCTTAGGTGGTATGGACTGCTCTTTCATATGCAGCTTAACGTCTTAACACTCATTGGTAAACACAAAACGTCATAGCTCTGAATAAATTAAAGTTGAAGTAGATTTTATTTTTCAGTGTTTTTAAATAACTCGTTCTGATTTTTATTTCAGTACAAAGCGATGTGAGACCAAACACAACAGGATATAACCAAACTGCAAAAGGTTATACCCTAAGGTGATGTTCAGTTTCATAATGACGAATTACATTTATTTTTCCCAAAATTAAAATAGAACAGCTCAGTTTTCAGTCTTAACAAACAAAATGCCCAGGTATTTCAGTAAATAGTTCAAGACTACAAATTATGAAATGTAGTTCTTCTCCTAGTCATATTGCTGATAGTACTTAAGGATGCATCGCTATGCATAATCATCCATTCACTCAGTCTCCTGCAATGCACAGTACTAGCTCTTGAGCTTCATGTCCTAGAAAATTTCAGTATATTTGATAACGTCATGCTCGGTATATAAAGCTGGGACGTAGAAGAAGGAAGGTGTGGAGGGACGTTCGGAGTTATGGCGTCTGTCTTCCCAAGAAACCATTACGCGTGACAGAGCCCTGCTTTCCTGGAGATGGCTGAACACCTGCCTGCCCATGGGGAGTGGTGAATGGATTCCTTGTTTTGCTTTGCTTGCGTGTGCGGCTTTTGCTTTACTTATTAAACTGTCTTTATCTCAAACCATGAGTTTCCTCACTTTTACTCTTCCGATTCTCTCCCCCGTCCCACTGTGGGGGAGTGAGCAAGCGGCTGCGTGGGGCTTAGCTGCCGGCTGGGGCTAAACCACGACAAGTTATAACTGTATCGTGCTTTATGACTTTGGTTCCTTTTACTTATCCTCTTAATTTTTCTTTATTAGAAAATTGATTTTATCAAACACATCCAATAAAAAGTCCTCCTGCAAATTTAATACAATGCCAGTAATTAAGCTTAGATTTTTGGTATACTAAGAACGGACTTTGCCTTCCCAGAATTCTGGTACACAGAGAATGACTCATTTGAGTATGGTTTTTCTCACCCTATTATTTATTCAACATGCCTGACAGTCATTATGAGATTTCCATTTGTTATTTAATACTGTAAGTAAGAAATATATTTATGTGCTGGTTTTGGCTGGGATAAAGTTAATTTTCTTCATAGTATCTAGTATGGGGTTATGTTTTGCATTTGTGCGGAAAACAGTGTTGCTAATACAGGGATGTTTTCGTTATTGCTGAGCAGTGCTTACACACAGTCAAAGCCTTTTCGGCTTCTCACACCACCCCACCAGCGAGTAGGCTGGGGGTGCACAATGTGTTGGGAGGGGATACAGCTGACCTCAACTGACCAAAGGGGTATTCTATACCATATGTCATGCTCAGCATATAAATCTGGGGGAAGAAGAAAGGAGCTTAGTTGCTGTCTGGGGTTAAATTTCTGTACTGGGAACAGTGCAGAAATTGTATTAGTTTATTGCATTCTTGATGTGTATACTCAGAGAACCCATCTACTTAGAGAAATACAGATCATAGTTAAAAAAACAACTGAAAAAGTAATTCTTCTGTCTATCCTAGTGACCTAAATAATTCCTGACAGGTATTTGCCTAACCTTTTCTTAAAAATATCCAGTAACAGAAATTCTACATCATTGCACTCCACCCAAGCTATCTTTCTTTTAGAATGTTTTTCCCAGTCTCCCATGTTGCCCTTGAAGCCTGTTGTTTGGGAGCGGTGTATATCACCTTTCTCATCATAGCATCTATTTACCTATTCAGAGACTGCTCTGAATATCCACTTTTTTTTCAAGACTTAACAACCTCAAATACCTTCCTCAGAGGCCATATTTTGTAGACCTCTGACCTGTTTCATGTTTTCCTCTGGACTCTGTATAATTGCTTTACGTCTTTCTTGAAGCTTGATGGAGTACTTGAGCTGAAGTCTCACCTGCATTAAGCAGAATGGAGGGATTACTCCTACAGGTTATATTCCTGTTGACATATCCCAGTAAGATATTTGCCTTGTTTGCAGTAGCTTAATAACATTGACTCATGCAGAATTTGTCATCCACTCCAAATCTGAGATCTTTTTCTGCGAACTTCTACCCACTTAGTTGTTTCCTGTCTTGCACTAAATAGCTGACGAGTCCTGCCTACATGCAGAACTTCACATTCCTCTTTGCTGAACTGTATCCACTTCATACATAAAATTTATTCACAAGAAGTATGTACTAGTGATTTAGGTGTCTGTAGACACTCATTGTAGAGCAATAACAAACAATTATAAAAGATGTTAACATGAAAGCACAGCTTTCAATTTCATTGCTTATGCTGATTCCAATATAGCTTGAAGCATTCTTCTCTTAAAAAAAAAAAAAAAAAGAACTTAAAATCAGGTAATATATCTGGAAGGGAACACCATTAAGGTTAGAAGGCTCAGTGTTCAGGGTTTTTTTTCCTTTTATTTCATGGAAAATTGCTGAACAACCTTGGGCAGCAAAGTCTTCTAATTCATCAGCAGCAAATTTCAACCTGAACAGTGGGAGCATACACTTCTCGACTAATGTACTTCAAATCTTGACCCTGGAGAAACCACTCCTTGTAGTACCAAGTCAATTCATTTTCCGTATCCACTCAGTTCTCGGTCAGTCTGCCAGGACTGCCTACAGCAAAGATTTTGGAATATGGACAACGGTTCTGTAAGGACCATGTTAAATGAACAAGCCTATAAATGCTTAGGGCTAGTCTACACAGAAACCTTGTACCGTTTTGACTATACTGATGCAGTTGAACTGTTACAGCTTTTTAGTGTCAGTTCACTTCTGTATTTTTATCATTAATTGATAAAGGCAAGGGACCAGGGATACTCTTAATTTGATCCTACATTAGTATGTTTTTCATGGTCAATTCTGTTTAAGGGATTTCTATTCCCCCGCCTCTGGGCATTCACTTAGCCCTCCTCTGCACCCCCTTATAGTTCCCCACTCTCCTTTACCCTGATGTAACTTTTTCTGGGACTCCATTGCAAAGTACATCAGTGCTATGATTACAGGAGTTAAAAGCGCCGGGTTTTGGAGTGCTCCACTGCTCCTGTTTTCAGCACAGCCATCCAAGAGTTGCAGACAGAACTGGGTGGGGATGAGCTGGGACTCCTGGTGAGAAAATGTGGCTGAAAGAGGTGGGTTGTGATAACCTCCTAAAACACATTCCCTTCTACAGAAATTTTAATATCATGCTGCTGCCTGACTCTCTAACCCACCTCTTATACTGCACAGCTGGGGGGATGAAAATCAGAATAAAAGTTTTGCTTCAATGAATAGTTAATTGTGCAAGAAGCATCAGTAAATGAGATAGACTGAGAAAAGACAGCCCCCATGGAACTGAACAGTAGCGGCAAACCTGTTTGAAATGAGGCCAATGAAAGATTTGAAAAACTAAAACCACTGGGTACAACAGGTATGAACTACCTTTTATTCAGGAAATAGCTGACCTGGCTTTCATACATAATCCAAAAGCCTTGAGCAGAGACACATGCCTTACTCTGACCTTCAAGGAACAGAGTTTATCCCCACTTCCCCTCACAGTGTTTTCTATCAAGTGGTTTAATCAGGTCCTTTCTTAGGACCATGTTGAGTTTTGTCAGGTCCATTGTCAGTATCTGGCTTTACTGCAGAGTCTGACGGTGCTGTGTGGAGATACCAAAGTCCACTTTAAATGATCTAGCCTCCTACTGCAGGGAGCCTATATTCTCAAGGTACATTAGTCTGCATAACATTCTGTACAGTGGACAGTTTCAGTGCCCAAGCTAGGTATTCCTACACTGGAAATCTCTGTGGCACACAAACATAATATAGACATACCTTTCCCTCAGATGCCTCTCTCCCATGAGGCATTGTACAGGGACTCTGGGCATCTAATTCAGTTCTAATGTTTTGGTTCTGCCAGCCAGTGGGGTATCTAAAAAGGTAAAATTACTCCAAATTTCTTGCACAATTAAACTTTAAGTCTCATGCTTTTCAATAAGATTTAGCATCCTAAAAATCTGATACTCAAAGATAGATAGAAAGCAAATTTCTATTGAAACCAGTGAGAGACTGGTAACTCTCGCAGAGCTATACCTTTGAGATCTGGGTTTTATAGATGACATTGTAAAAAGGGCATAGGCATCTAAAGTGGGACATAACCAGGATTTAGGAACTGAAATACAAAACACAGATGCTTGAAATATCTACTTTGCTGCTGCCTACTCATGTCTGAAGTCTTCAGAGCTCTCAGTTTCCAAAATTAAAGCTCTCATGGTACCTAAAATTCTGCTTTGGGATTTGCTAACAAGTGAAGCACTGATCTTAGACTAAGCCCTATCAGACTTCACAAACTAGATTTTTCTTTACTATATTTGCAGAAAGGACTCAATCTGTTAAGCCTTACCAGAGCAGACCTATTGTGCTCTGCTTTTCTAATGAAGTTTAGCATGAGAGAAGGGATTTGAAGGGTTAAAGCATTCAGTCACAACAGAATACACGAAAGCTTTGTTTTCTATACTTGTCAGAGGGACTTTGAATTCTTATCTCCTATAGAAGTATTTTACACAACAGCTGGGATATATTAATTGGGAAAAAAAAAAGAAAAAAAAAGAAGCATTCCTTAACTGCTGAGGTTATTCCACTTTGCATATAATAATCTGTGAAGCCAGAAGGGAACACACAAGTATGACCATGACTCTTAAACCGTGGCTTAAATAACATAACTTGCAAAATGTCAAATTGTCAAAATATTTAGGACATGAGGGAAGCGAGGATCCCCTGCCTCCAAAACTAACCTATAACCACTAGAACGCTCTATACACTAGCAAAACCACCTGCATTCAGCTTTGTTTGAAAAGTCTATTTTACAGTTACAGGGTTTTTTAAACAATAGTTCAATAACAATTTAAAAAAAAATAAGAGTAAGCTGAGTATGAGCTCCATAGCTTCTTATAGTGAAAGAATGTGGTATCCACTAAGGTAAAAGGCATCAGTTTCAAGCTATCTGGATAGTACTGCAGGTAATAATTAAAAATAGGTTAACAATTATGAAAAAGGTCCACTTCTGCCCTCATTTTCCTTCTGCCTTCACCTTCAGTTGCGCTTACCCGGTTCCCAGTGGAGATAACAAAAGCCCAGTGTTCTGCGACAGCAGGTGAGCAGCTAAAGGAACAGGTGAGGGGGCACCTTCCCTATATTTGATCGCTGAGTGATGGCTGGCTGAGGTCGGTAATGAGAAATTTTCATTTTACTAAAACGTTCAAGCATATGATTACTTCCTGTGAAAGAGGCTAGGACTGAAACATATGCCTGAAATTAAGCACATTATTTAAGTAAGTTTCTGAATAGGTCATGTTATCATCTGAAATTATTTGATAACCAGGTCAGTAAAAACCACATTTAAACAGCCACTTTCCTAAAAGGTCTAATGTTTCAATTGGCAAAGATAATTATTCTCTCTTACATGATAGTCTTTCAAGGGCATGTCTGAGATGCCGTGTTATGGAAGTTTATCATTATTTGCACTGCTGTGCAGTCTGTTGCAGGGATAAATACAAGTCTTCCATTTCCAGAGGTGTCCGTCTCACACCTTGTTTTGATGCAAAACACACTTGAAAAAATCATGCCTTCAAATACTAAGCAATTACTTTTCTTTCTTTGTTGACATTAGTCATTATGGTATGAATGAAAAATAAAAATACTCCCCCACTATTTCTAAGCAAATCTTTGAGTATGTCAGTTTGAGGAATTAAGAATAGCTTGTTTGGCTCATTACTTCCAGTTATAATACATTGCTGTTGCAAATACAATAACGAGCTGTTAAGCTGTTGTATGTTGTAAGGTGAAATTCAACTTCAATAAAGTGGACAGTTCAGTTCTAAGAAACAATGAGCTCTACTGAAAACACTGCAGCATACTTCATCTTTTTTTATTTAGGTACATTAAAAAAAAAGAAAAAAATTACAAGTTACTTATTGTGCCTGAAGGCTCCCAGAAAACAAAAAGGAACAGTGAGAAACAACAAATCAAGAAAGTGATAGTGGCATAAATGCAAGCATCCCGTCTGCTTAAACTCATGTGTTTGAGCTCTTTTTCAGTTGCAAGACCTTTTTAATGTCTGAAGTAATTTGCTGAGGCAACATCCCAGTGATGGAAAAATGTCTGATCAGCAAATTGAATATGTTAACACTTTAACCCAGATGTATTAATACACTATATTATTTTTTGATCTTGAAACAAGAGTAAGACTCATCTGATTAAATGTGGATTATCTATATACGGCAAATATCTATAAATGAGCTACACCACTAGATGTTTTATAACCAATGGAGAGAAACAGGCATTTTTAGGTCCTGATTCATCTTGTGATTCATTTTGTGTTGGGAAAAGCAAACCACATATCATCAAAAAAACCTGCTGGAGGCCTTAAGTGTAAATCTAAACTGTAGCACATAGACAACTGACATATGTTATAAATTATTATGTTTACACAGATGTATATGTCACTGTTTTACTTAAAGCCTATTAGACTGTAATAACATTTACAGTATTACACAGTTTCTTGTACTCTGTTACTGTAATTCTGTAAAAAAAAAGATATGATAAAACTATTAACAAGGAAGGAACGGATTTTCTAACCTATAAGCTGTTGAGTAAGAAGAGAAACACCAACTTATTCATTCAGTTGGATACCTTTTTTTTCTTGGAAGTCTTCTATGGATCATTTGTAGTTTACAGATTACTATAAACCATACATTTTTCAAACAAACTATTATGCAAAAAGATCAGAACACCAGTTTATTCTTACATAAGTAAAATTGAATCTGCTGCAGTTTAATTACCATTTTGTCCAAAATTAATTTTATATGCTTTGCAATTATAGAGTGCTCTAAGTTTTCTATGAAACTATGCACTATTTTACCATTTTAAAAATCCCTAGGAATTTTCTTAAACTTTGCCATGACACAAGTTATAATGTAAGGATGATAACACTACAATTTTAATGACTATACTAAGATAATAAATTAATATAATTGCAAGAATTTTCTAGAGAAACTTCCGGACATTCTCTTATTTAAACCCTAAACTTTTTGGCCCACTCAAATTAGATCCTAAATTCCCCCAGTGGTTCCTCTGACATCCATGCTCATTGACCTTGTTGGCTGCCCCAGTGTGCTGGATGAGCACAGCCATTAACAGTCAAAGTTGGAAGAAAAGAATTACATGCAGAGTAAGTACTCTGAAGGACTGGGTTGTTCAACCAGAAAGCCAGTTATCCTTTACCGACATGAAAAGAGTCAGATGATGTTATAAATACAAATTTGCAGTTCGTTCTTTGTTTCTTTTTGCTTTTCATGAAGCTTTCCACTTCCAATCTGCCCATCTTCTGAAATACTGTCATCTTTCACATTGCTAAGTAGCACCAGAAATATTGCCAGTATTCATAAAAAAGGATGTGACAGTAAAAACTTGAGGAGCATTTGGTATTGAAAAAGCTAGTGTGCGTAAAAATGAGATTTCAAAGGCTAAACTGAAAAATATGTAGAACATTTTTGCAGATGAAAATGCTTAATAAATGAGGATTCAAATACGTATTTCCAGTCATAAACTAATATCTCTCCAGCAGAAGTGCATACAGTAGAGAAAAACTGCCCCATCCTCACTGCTGCTACACTATTCACAGGACAAAAGACAACACAAAATAAACCAATTACAGACTAGACTAGCTGCAACATTACAGAGCTACCAGTAGCTACATTAATGAATAAGAAGTGTCTTCATGCAAATTGGAGACCTACCACAAAATATTAGTGACAGTCTAGTGAGTATGTCCTAGGTTCTATGAAGCAACATGCAAATATATGGAAATATGGATTCCTTCATCATTAAATTTTGTTAATGCACCACAAATTTTAATCCTGATGAGTTTGTTCATTCTTTCCCACACAGGACTGAACAGTGTGAGTAAAACACCCCACCAAGGTTGTCACTTGATATTCCAGTCACACTGGGGACATGGCTTCCCATTCCTGGCATTTCAGCCTATTGAGTCTAAAGAACTGTTATTATTCCACACTCAAAGCCAACATTTTCCACTTGAGACACAATTCCAACAAAATTAATGTCAGATGAGGAAAGCATTAATCCATTTTCCAAGTAAATTGGTTATCTAGTTTTTGACAGCTTGTATTGTTTCTGTGTGCAATGCTGCAGGCAAAAGAACTCTTAAAAGAAAAAAAAGAGGGGAGGGCAGCTTTTTTACTATTGAAATATGCACAAACAGCATTACAGGCAGAGCATGGTACTTTAAAGAGAGGTCACAGTTTCTTTTTTGGCCCTAGCACAAGTGGATTGTATCAAGATTTCAAATTTTATTAAAAGAAAATCCATACCATTCAGATCTGAGGAAGGCTTATATATTCATTTAACTTCATTGAAATGTAATTCCTCATAGCCATTGTGGGATTCTTTTGGCAACCATATGACAAATTAAATTTTTTCTTTTGTAAAACATCATCTCAAACTAAATCAAAACTTGAGAAACAATGGACATAGAGATCATATCTGAAAATGAATACTAATTTTATCAATTCATATAACTAACTTTATATGTATACCTTTCCTCTTTTTGAATATAATCCAAATATCATTTGCATCTTTTTACTAAATATCTTTACAAACTATTTTCAACTTTTCTTTTTATCATAGCTTAAATGAAGGAGTACAATAATGAAAACAAATTATTTTATCTCTCATATGAATATGACTGTTGTGCATGTTTCACAAATAAGACATAAATATGTTTTTTAAATGTCAGTTAGAATGTCTTCACTGCTGGTCTACTATTCCAGCTATTTCTCAAATACTTTGTACAGAAGGAGGAAAATTGCAACTAGTGGGTCCGTTATAAAAATATCAAGTATAAAGTTTGCTATTTAGCAAATTTAGCAATGTCTTCCGGAGTGGACACATAAAACTATCTGAAAAGTAAAATTATAGTGCTCCCACTAGAAGATATAATAATTAAAAGAGAGAGTTTACCAGACAAGTTATTCATAAAAAAAAAAAAAGCCAAAACCCACAAACCCAACCATCAACACCCCCCCCCAAAAAAAACTGAACATAAAAAGCCTGCAGTTCTTATTACACGTTATTCTATTAAATTTCAGCCAATTCAGTGGAAAAGAGAGAAAGACAGAAGACCTCACTGAAGACTCCTATCTGAAAAGTTGCCTAAGTAATCTAAATAAAAATTCTATACAAATTGTTTTTATCTAGTTTTATCTAGTTTTTCTCATTATGTCTTACGAACAGAGCAACTTCTGTCCAAGGACATGAAGTAAAGGAAACGTGTTCATATTTTTATCTGTAGATTCATATTTAATGATACACCGATAGACCAGAATTATATATCATATGTGAAATGTGTGTGTGTTATCTGAAATGAAGCCAAGTTATAGGAAAACAAAGGTCCTTTATTACAATTCCATATGCACTTTCCACAGAAATAGAAGTGTTATTCATAGCATCTTGCCTAAATTTTAATGTGGGAACATCTGCAAATCTAAATCTGTTCTGTAACTTGAATAATGCAATTTTTTCTGAAGGAATTATTCAACTATTGGAGATGAGGTCAGGAGAATTCATGCTTACACTTCAGCGTTGGCTAATTAATCAGATCTCTAAGTATTTCTGTGAAGTTACTATTCCGGTCTTTAGATACAGAAACTGAAGCAATGGATTAATTGATTCATCTGAAGCTATAGAACATTTTAATAGTAATACAGCACTAATATAATTAAAAACTGAGTGTCCAATTTCTCAAATGATACAAAAGCTTCTAGTTCTAACCCTTCATCAAAAGGGTATTGCTGGAATCATGTCAGAAGAAAAGTTCAATCTGAACTGTATGTGAGTGAGAGCAAATATTTTAACAGTTTTCATGAAGAAGAAAACAACCCTTATCACTCCCCAAAATACATTAGCACTTATACATTAGTCCCATTATAGCACTGATTATCACCCTGGCTATCTCATGGGCAGCTCATCCACACATGCTGTAGACAAAATCATAATTTACACTCCCGTTTAATTTCTTGTCGATCTGGGAAGTGTGGTAAGGTTTCATGGACAGTATGTTTCCTGTGAGCTGTGTGTCAGGTTTATTAGACGAGTAATACAGTAATATAAATATTGGAAGTCTCATTTCCAGCCTATCTAACACGAGAGACTACTGATTGTAGACAGACACATTGTATGTGCACTTTCCAGTTCTCACATCCGTATTGGCTTCATTAGCCATGTTCCAAACTAAGTGATGGGACAAGACATCAGTATGCACCAATGCCCCTGCTCTCCCAGGCTCTCCCAGAAAGGAGGAAAGGAAACCAAACCTGGAAGAAAATGACAAACATTCCCTGATCTGAACCATCTGGAGCTCAGGACTCAAGGCACCATAAAACATGTCTTCCCTGAAATCTGGACATATCCACAGATGTTATCAGGGAGATAAATATGTCATTAAAATAATTTCAGTAACTGTAGCCTAGAAAGAACTGAAACTGTCTCATTTCCAAGTGTTATGAAACATAACAACACTTAGTAATGTAGGTCTTGTATCAAATAAAAATGTCCTATTCTTTCAAAAGAGAAAATCATATTTCGACATGGTATACCTATGGCAACCTTCCAAGATAGACGTGTGTCTTCTGAAATTGAAATATATGTATAAGCTTAGTTCACGGGCTAACTGAAACCTTCAAGATCTGGGTATGTTACAGGCTTCTTCCCTAGCAGCATTATCAACAGTTTTTATTTTACATATGACTGCTCTTGTGAGCTTTTTAAGCTACAGCTTCTGGACACTTGAGCCCCTGTCAGAATCTTGGTTATCATTACAAGGATTAAGTTTCTAGCCCTCACAATCCAGAGGAAAGCCTGAAAATTAGACACACACTCTAAATTTCAGAACCCAGAGACACAATACCAACTGTATTATTTTAAACAGAAACTAAAACAAAAT
This sequence comes from Phaethon lepturus, assembly GCF_000687285.1. NCBI lineage: Eukaryota > Metazoa > Chordata > Aves > Phaethontiformes > Phaethontidae > Phaethon > Phaethon lepturus. The sequence continues at coordinate 14,837 of NW_010558523.1, forward strand.
GCACAACATTATAGCCAATTTCATGATATTTGATGCCCAGCAGATGAAAGCCTGAAGGTAACAGCATTCCTGAACTGTGGTCTATCCATACTCCCTATCTAACTACTAATGGATTTTCAATCTAGTAAACACCACCATTTCTTCTCAACGCTCCAGAAGAACTTCACTAGAATAGTATCATAGACTCACAGTATAGAATAGAATAATAAAATAGTTTGCATTGGAAGGGATCTTTAGAAGTCATCTAATCCAAACCCCCTGCAATGAGCAGGGACATCTTCAACTAGATCAGGTTGCTCTAGTTGCCCTGTCCAACCTGACCTGGAATGTTTCCAGGTATGGGGCATCTATCACCTCTTGGGGCAACCTATGCTAGTGTTTCACCACCCTCACTGTGAAAAATTTCTTACTTTTACCTAGTCTAAATCTACCCTCTTTTAGTTTAAAACCATCACCCCTTGTCGTATTGCAACAAGTCCTGCTAAAAAGTCTGTCCCCATCTTTCTTTTTAACCCCCTTTAGGTACTGGGGGCTGCAATAAGGTCTCCCAGAGCTGGATGCAGGACTCCAGGTGGAGTCTCACCAGAGCGGAGTAGAGGGGTAGAATCCTCTCCCTCGACCTGCTGGCCACCCTGCTTTGGATGCAGCCCAGGATACAGTTGGCCTTCTGGGCTGTAAGCACACATTGCTGGCTCATCCCCAGCTTTTCATCCACCAGTACCTCCAAGTCCTTCTGGGCAGGGCTGCTCTTAATCCCTTCATTCCACAGCCTGGATTGATACTGGGGGTTGCCCCAACCCAGCTGCAGGACCCTGTACTTGGCCTTGTTGTGCAAGGACACTTGGTTGGCCACTAGGTTGGTCAGGCAGGACTTGCCCTTGGTGAAGCCATACTGGTTGGCTTGAGTCACCTCCCTGTCCTCCATCTGCCTCAGAATAGGTTCTAGTGAGGCTGATGGGTCGGTAGTTCCCAGGGTCCTCCTTGCTACCCTTTTTAAAGACAGGTGCAATGTTTCCCTTTTTCCAGTCACCAGGGACTTGACCTGACTGCCAGGACTTCTCAAATATCATGAAGAGTGGCTTTTTTTGTTCATTACCCCCTTCCCCAAGGACTCTGGATGAATCTCGTCAGGTCCATAGACTTGTGTATGTTTGGGTTCCTCAGGTGGTCTTGAACCCGATCTTCTCTTACAATGGGAGGGTCTTTGCTCCTCCAGTCCCTGCTTGTGGTCCATCCACTTGAGAGGTGTGGGAAGAGAGATTGCCAGTGAAGACTGAGGCAAAGAAGTTGTTGCGTACCTCAGCATTCTTAGTCACTAAAAGAATACCTTCCCGTATTTGCCTTGGAGAACACAAGAAAGGAGAAAACGAAGACTGATTTTTCCCTTTCTGACTGTCATGTAATTCAAGCCCTGGCTTTCTCTGTTCCCAGTGGTGGAGACATCTCATGCAGGATGTTTTCTTTAAAGTCAGGATACTCTGGATTTTAGTTTATAAAAGCTTACAGTAACTGATTAAAAGCTCTTGTAGTCTGATTTTAACAGATCAGAAGTGGCATTACTGCTTAGTACACCTACCTATCAATACACTTATCTAGGGCAGTGATGAGCCTATATGCATTAATTATACAGAAAAGATGGTCATGGCTATTCACTGCAGTGAGACTATATATTATTAATGAGTCTGACATGCAGATGAATCAGTCAGTACAAAGCTTATATGAACTTTTTGCCAAAAATTTGATGCAAATCATCATCTGGCTCAGTCATAGGAGGAGAGGGAATCCTATCTGGCTGAAAGCGAACCGTCAGATTAAAAAAAAAATTAAAAAAATCAAAAAGGAACATTTAATTTCAGTCTGTCCTGTAAGGAAGTCAGCCCTGAGAGACAAAAATTTATGATGTTAACGCTTTAACCATTCAAACTGAAAGACTGTTAATAAAAAAAAAAAAAAAAAGGTGAGTATTAATTTGTGGCCTGCTGGAAATGTTGAAACTACTGAAGATGAAAAACTCAGCTGTGCTTCCAAGGATAGGTTCATTATGATGGCTAGGGTTCAAGAGACTAGCCATCAGCTGTATGCAAGGTATGTGGGGAAAAAAAATCAATTAAAAGACACCCCTGCTGGAAGGAGTTAATTTATTTAACGCATTCAGTGATTTCCAGTCTTTCTTTCCTTTTCTCAAAAACCAGGTATTCATCAGTTCCAACTCCCCAAATAGCCCATTTTTTCACACAGGGTTTATTTTCACCTCACTTCTACTTAAACAGCTCACACAAATATTTTGCCACCTCCCGAGCTTGATTATGGTTCTGACCAGACATTTAACTTTCATCAATAACGTTAGACAGAAATCCATAGTATTTTCTGCTCAGATTCCCCACAGGTTTCAGTGATGCCCTTCTCCTTTACTGGTGAGACAAATCAGAAACTTGGGCTCTGATGCATTGAATGGTCTCCTATTGATGGACTAGTAAATGTCTAGACAGTTGTCGCTCACCGGTATTGCATTGCAATACAGACAAGATATGTCTTGTATCAGTAGATGGAAAGTGACTTGTTTGACTTAATCTTGACTGTTTTGAAGGGAAAAGTGAATCATGAAGAGAATTCTTTTTTCCCTGTTAACATATTTAACTCTGATGTCTTCCTATATAAGAAATGCTTACTTTTCACAGAATCACAGAATCACTAGGTTGGAAAAGACCTTCAAGATCATCAAGTCCAACCATTAATTCAGCGCCACCATGTTCCCTAAACCATGTCCTGAAGTGCCACATCCACACGTTTTTTGAACTAAGGAGAAGGAATGTATTGTGATAATTTTGTAAATAAGCATTCTACTGCATTATTTATAGTAATTTTTATTCTAAACTCCTATTTTCAGTTGTAGTTTCAGGAAGGTTTCTATTTATGTCTTCAGTGATATATGACCTTTAAATAAACATTTAAAAATATCGTTTGGAAAACATTTGATATTCCAGAAGCAAAACTCAAATTAAGAAGATAGAAAATAATTTAGAATTATGTAGAATTATGTAATAATTTAGAATGATGCAATTTCTTTTGAAAAATCACTCTTATAATAGTTTCTTTCTCTAAACAATCACTGCTGTCAGATAAGTGTCCTGCCTCATATGTCAAGATTGTAGATTGTGATGAAAAGGACGATGTCAAATAGAGGGTGACTTTGCCACCAGTACTACAATATTACTTTCAGATATGATGCAAATTATTTTTAAGATAAATAATCTATTTCATGTAACAATGGCTATAGTCCTAGCCTATACACATAAGTAACTTTCATTTGCTAAATCAGAGTAAGTATTCATGCTCCTGGTGCTACCAAGGCAAATACATTCCTGTGTTATATAGGCTGTTAACCTTTAGTGTTGGGGGACTACAGATATGCTCAAGAAAATAATAAATTTCTTGCTAATAATACCACCTCAGCAAAACGAAATGCCTAAGAACACTAAACACCTTACAAATATGAATGATCTAGGGTTCTTAGATTTTCTGTAGACTTCATTATCACATTTTAAGTATGGGGAGTGAAACACAACATATCCAATTAAGTAACTTTCACTCACACAAATATTTTCTAGAGCAATACCTTGAAGACTGAACATAAAGATGTTATCTGATTAAACAAAGAATGTAATTCAAATCTGTGACTGAATGGACTAGAAAGCATTGGTACTAAAAAGCAGACCAACTACACTGATTCCACAGTTGTTGCCATATTTAAGTACCAATTCAGCATCATTAATTCATTTTTCTCCACTAGCCCTTCCAGAAGAATACTATCAGCACAAAAGAAATTAAGAGACTTTGATGAAAAATAGATGACAATGCTACTTCAAAATGGATGGGGGCAATTTCCTGTACAGGTAAATCCAGACACAAACACTTAAGCTATGCCTCATATTTCAAAAGAACATTTAATGCTTATTAGCTCTAGCAATCGTTTAAGAATTGAAAACTATCAGTTAAAATTCAAGTAATTTATTCAGGAAATACATTGAATGTGTTCACCTGAGCAAATTTATCTGCTTCTGTAAAAATCTATGTGGGGAAGATTTTTTTTCTTCTGTTACAGGGAATGTGCACCATGCTTAATCTAAAAATAAGCATTTCCTATTCTATAGTGATGTTACTATAGTATTTTCAGCACCACTTGTGAAAGGTAGGTTATTACCGTACTTTACAATAACTTCCTGTAACGTGGTGATTTTTATAGGGACATCTTTAACTTATTTTCTCAGCTCCAAAGCATTTACATTTGCTTTGCCCTGGACCCATGAATGAATAATTTCTGATGTGAAAAATTAATTTCAGAAAAGGAGAATATGACATGTAATCACAACAAGATTAAAGACTTCTCAGAGCATGGCAGCTTTCCATTGTAAGGAAAGAGAGAAAAAACTTGTAAAATATAGAGAGTGATAGGAACAGGAGTTGCTTCTATTGCTTTCAGATGGACTTTTCTTTCTGTGCACATTCCTTTTGTAGGATCATCGAAACTCACACATTTTATTGTTTATATAGCTTTATGACTTGGGAATTCACATTTTTCTCTGGTAATGTTTTCATCGCATCCATCTAAAGTGTGTAATCCTATATTCTTCTGATTAACTACACAGCTATCTGTTCTTCTCTAGTTTTGCTAATTTTTCTAACATATCCTCCATCTATGAATTTAATTTCAGTAGAAAGAAGTCTAACCAACACATCATGTAAATTATTGCAGTGCCAAGATGTTCTTAGGATAAGCACATTTACACTTGGTTAATATTTTTAACCACTGCATTGCACTCTCTTTTGATAACTACATCTGAAAAAAAAATGGTTCATCCACTTTCAAAACAGGATTTTAATTTAAATTGATTGTTGCAAAGTATAAGTAAAGAGAATAAAAAGACAATAAGTATGCTGTTGTAGTTCCGCATTGAATCTAGCTACTGCATGCTTATTTTGAACACATGCAGTATGCATTATATTAAACCTATTAAGCCTATAAAAATAGAAGTATCTTTATGAAATAAGTTCTTAGTCATGAAAGGTCATTATTTTCAGTCAGCTTGATCTCCTGGTCAAGGCAAATTCATAAGCCTTAATCCTGTAATCACACCTCTGCTCAAGGTGTGGGCAACCTCACTCAAGTCACGTGTCAAGTATGCAGGACTACAGGTCCATGTTTCAGTGTTTTCCAAGTTGAGATGTTGTTGTGGTGGAAGATTGATTACCCTCCTGTCATTTCAAGCATACATATAACTTACTTCAAAAATATAGTGAGATTACTTCTGTGAATCTAATTACTTCATAATATTTGAAATATTACTTTAATACAACAAAGTTCATTATGGGACATCTTTACCTTATTGTCTCGGCTCCAAGGCATTTACATTTGCTTTGTCCTGGACCCATGAATGATTTCTGATATGAAAAATTAATTTCAGTAAAGGAGAAAAAAAATTAATCTAAATTAGAAAGGTTTACCTTCTTAACCTTTCAAATTAGCACTTCAAATTAGTTTGATAGAGAACTTTTTAACTGAAGATCTACATTACCATTTGTTCTACTTCAAAGGAAAGACATTTAAGCTATTAGAACCAAAATGACGAACCTGAATACTTTGGAAATTGCAGGGTGGAAAGTCCAGGTATTGTAACCAGGTTTGATCCAAAAGCCTAATTGAAAGGAAGGGGGAATCCTGGCCATATTGTGCATTAGAGAGGAGGAGAGGAGAGGAGAGGAGAGGAGAGGAGAGGAGAGGAGAGGAGAGAAGAGAAGAGAAGAGAAGAGAAGAGAAGAGAAGAGAAGAGAAGAGAAGAGAAGAGAAGAGAAGAGAAGAGAAGAGAAGAGAAGAGAGGAGAGGAGAGGAGAGGAGAGGAGAGGAGAGGAGAGGAGAGGAGAGGAGAGGAGAGGAGAGGAGAGGAGAGGAGAGGAGAGGAGAGGAGAGGAGAGGAGAGGAGAGAGAACTTCCATGGGAACCATTGTATTCAAAACTTGTTTTGCTTATGAAAAGACCTTTTGAGAATGAGAATCTTTTGGGAACTGCACAATCCCTCAAGGATTTCCTGGGAAAGTGGAAGCATGAGAAGCTCAATCTAGCAATGGAAAGCATGAATATGGCAACATTTTATAAGTTTCCAGGAAGGAATAGGCAGAAGATAGTAAAACAGGAGAACTTTGTTCCTAATGTGAGTAGATGGAGAAAGCAAACCTTGTCTTCCTCTGCCTCCTAAGAGCCACACACTGAAGATTCTGTGATGAAAAAAATGCAGAGAAGTTTTCAATATTATCTTCAAAAATAAGGTACAAAGAAATCTCCATTTGCTGTCAGCTCTCAGATATATAACAGTTTAGCATGAAGCACTTTCTTTAGAATATCAGTGTAACCCTTTCTTATGACTACAGAAGGGACCTGCTGTTCTACTTTTTTGCCTTTGTTTAGTAGTGCCTCCACATTGGCTCTGTACTCATACACATTGCCTCCTGTGTTAATTCTTGAAGAGGATTTTATTTAAAAATAAATGAATGTACTTTATTCTCCCAGACTGTGTTAAAAAATTTATAACTGGGAAAAAAATATTGTTTGTAAGAAGACCAAAGTTGATGTTATCATATGAAAATGAGGCACCTATACATTTGTGTATCTAGCACCGGGAACACCTGTCTCAATGACCCTGTATCCATTACCTGCACAAATGGATCACTATGCACTCTGTTTATATAAACTATCATTCCACAGAAAATATTAGGTTGCATTTAGAAATAAATGTAATATATACACACAATAGGTGTATACAACTGCATATGTATTTCATTTGTGCCATCTTTCTAGCCCTTTCTTAAAAACAAAGATATACATTTCCTACATAAATGTGAAAAAAATCATTAATTTCTTTTAATCTTCCTCTTTACTTTTCAAAATTTTTCGTTGTCAGGCTCTGTGAGATGTCTGTAAATTTCCGTTGTGTCCCTGTTGCACAGATGGAGGTATGTTGATGGAGCCTCATGTTATTCACTGTAGGAAGCATTGATACAATGCTTCTCCACTAGAGAAATCTGCCAGTTCAACCAGTTCATATTTTGGAAGACTGCTCCGTGTCAGCTTGCATTCCAAAACTGCACATTATCTATACAAACATCCCCCCACATTATCTATACAATGTAGTAAGTCAATACCATCATATTTAAGATATAGGAATTGTAAAAAGCATTTTATATAGAGAAGGCTATTGAGACCACAAAGTACAAAAAATTAGTACCTGTGTTGGTTTTGTCTGTGATAGAGTTAATTTTCTTCATAGTATCCAGTATGGGGCTATGTTTTGGATTTGTGCTGATAACAGTCTTGATAATATAGAGATATTTTTGTTATTGCTGAGCAGTGCTTACACAGAATCAAGGCATTTTCTCACACCACTCCACCAGTGAGCAGGCTGGGGGTGCACAAGAAGTTGGGAAGGGACACAGCTGGGACAGCTGACCTCAGCCAGCCAAAAGGATATTCCATACCATATGATGTCATGCTCAGTATATAAAGCTGGGGGAAGAAGTAAGAAAGGAGAGGGCATTTGGAGTTGTGCCCTTTGTCTTCCCAAGTAACTGTTATGTGTGCTGGAGCCCTGCTTCCCTGGAGATGGCTGAATACCTGCCTGCCCATGGGGAGTGGTGAATGAATTCCTTGTTTTGCTTTGCTTGGGTATATGGCTTCTGCTTTACCTGTTAAACTGTCTTTATCCCAACTCACAAGTTTTCTCACTTTTACTCTTCCGATTCTCTCCCCCACCCCACAGTGGGGAGTGAGCAAACAGCTGCGTGGTGCTTATTTGCTGGCTGGGGTTAAACCACGACAGTATCTTATCAGGAAATTATTTATTATCTGTCCTTTTTGGACAGATATTCAGAGCATAATAAGATGTGGCATCATCATATTCATAATATAGGTAAGTGCTGCACTAATAGCTAGCTGTTTTTCAGGCAAGATGTGCATTTGGCAGATTCTAAAACTGGGTTTGCCAAGAATGCACAATTTAACACCCCTTAATGGTGAAAGCAGCATAATTATATTTAGGAACAACTAGACTGACCAGTCAATGAATGGAAACTCGTTATTATGTTTGAAAGGGGGAATATGCAAGAAGTGGAAGAAGGAGGAATATGGGATTTTCTGTGATAATGGTACAGTGGTCTGTAATCTACACCCTTCTAATTCTTTCAGATACAGTTTGGGAGGGGATGGTAATGGTAATTCAATTTTACTTAAATAAATGTAATTTTCTGTCAGTAATTATATTCATCTGTCAAGCTGAACAGCTAGAAACAGAGAAAACAATAAACAGAAATTACTCTAGCAACATCTTTCTAAAAAGAAATTTCTGAGAAGCTGAGAAAGAATGGATGTCTCCTGGCTGGATTTATTTTCCGTGGGCTTTCTCTGATCTCTGAAATAGTCTGCTGATCACCAAGCCATGTGGAGGGTAGTTCAGATGTTTTACTTTGAAAATAAATGATGATTCCTCATAGAGGGCAAAATCCTGTTCCCATGTCCATAAGAGCACCTGTGTAGTCCCTGTCACTCCTTGTCACTGTGTCTGACAGGGGTGGTTCCTTAGACAGAGTTTCAGTTCTAAACCATTCTTATGTAGTGACTGAATCGAGAAAAAAAAAAAAAGGGATTGTTTCCTCCCTGTTGTGCCTTGGTGCTAGAAAGGACAAGTAGTTCTGTCCTCAAACATGTAAAGTTTGATAGAAAGCTTGGTCTCCTATCCAGCTGGTTTATACCCAGCTACCAGGCAGTCTTGAGCCTGGACCAGCTCATTTTTCAAATTAGAAAAGCTTCCCAAGTGAGGTGTCAGAGGGTAAGCTTGAAGCCTGAGAGCCATTTGGGGAAGTCTTAAATGTTGCAAGTCTCTGGGAGGATAGCTTGAAGAGATACTGGATTTGGCAGTGAAGCTGGCCAAACTTACTAATGTTTCTGCATTACATCCTGCCCCAATCTTCTTTTTCCTGCTCCAGTGATTAAAGTTTCCTCTTCCACATTTGTACAGCTGTTTCTGGCGCTGTGCCACAACCTGCACCTCTAAAATGATACAGGCTAAAATCAACTTATTTGGGGGAGGTAATTCTTCACAGTAGCTTTTGTCCAATTACACTTTTCCCCTCTAGAAATAGGCAAGAGATTGGGAAAGACGTGACTGTGGTTCTGGGATTAATTTGTAATTTATGCTGTCTGGAGAGGTCTCTGTATATCTGAGTGATGCTTTATTCTACACAGGCCTGACAATTCTTCGTGTGTAATGTCATCATATGAAATATAAAGGAAATGAGAACTGAAGTTGCAATTTACCACTGTGAAGAGTCCTGCTCATTGTGATAAAGTATTTACCATGGGGGAAGAGAAAGACATGTCTTTGCTTCTACAGGGTCTGTTAAGCAGCATTGCAGCGATTTTTTAGCTCGAATTTAGTGGGCTCCAGATTCAATTTCCAATACAGCTTTTCCTTTAGGTGCATGTTATTCCTTCCCTTTCCCTTTCTCCTTCCCCTTCCCCTCCCCTTCCCTTCCTCTTCCCTTCCTCTTCCTCACTGAAAGTCCAGGATGATCTGAAAAAGTTCTATTTAGGAAGCTAACAGATGATAGAATAAGTTTGTAGATCTGTGATGAGTCTGAAATAATTGTTTCTCCAGAATATCTCTTTGACGCCACACCAGGAGACTACTGTGATTTAGTCAGGAAAATGTAGTGCACATACAAAAGAAACATTTTGTTAATCGTCGTATAAATGTTGTTACATGTATTTGTTGCTCTTTTCCAGCTCCTTAAAGATGGTTCCTTTTAATATTTTCTCAAAATTACAGCAAAATCACCTCCAACAACCCAGTCTGTTAATTGTACCATATTTGCTAATGGAGCTGCAAGAATATGGTACCAATATTGTACAAGATTCTGCTCACATTTCTGTCTTTGGAAATACGGAAGTAGCAGCAAGCAGATGAAGAAGAGAGAAAGAATTTATAACATCCATGTTATAACTAAACAGTTAAAACTTTGCAATACTCAGACTGTATCCATCTTTTCTAGTACAAATTACCTACGTTAAGCGAATAGCCAAAGTAAGGCAGAGAAGCATGGTTCTATTCAACTTATCAGTAAAGGTACTCAATTACTCCTTCCATGAAAAAAGAAAGGTACAGACCTGTCAGGTCTCATTACTGCCTTTTTGTCTGAGTGGGCAGAACAACCTGAACTCTAACTTTTGTATTTCACTTTTTGCATTTTAACGCTGTCATCCAATTGGGAAAAAGTGTAACTGGACTATAAACTGGGAGTTAGCAAACTTAAAAAAAGAGAGACACTTGCTTTGGCCTGTGTAAAACCAAAGTTCAGTGAGGATACAAAAACTAAAGAACTAAGCATGTACTCTTTTAGAAATCAAAGTGATTAACTGCTGTTTGCAAGTGGCACACGGTCATGCACCTGAACTCACCATGTGGAGAAAAATTACATCTTAAAGCCCATTAATTAAGTTTGAGTACCTGCAAGTTTACAGACCTGTACTGATAGAGCTGGTCTTTACACCGAAGACTAGTACAAATTGCAGTGGTTCTAACACTTCTGTTAAAGAACTGCTTTAAGAAGAAGTACATTCAAAGTTAATTAATTTGTTTATTCAGTAAATTTTCATACATGTTCTTCCTTTGATATTTTGTTGTTCCAAAGGCGGCGAAGGGCAAGGTCTTCTCTTTATGTGCTGAAATTAAGATAAGTCTAGAAATGTCAAAAATAATGTCTGTCAGTGAAGACTGCTAACTAAAGCTGATTATGATAATGCATCTGATTCATAAAAAGATTAAGCCTTTTTTTTTTTAAATAAAAGTATCATCCGCCACTATTCTTTCTGAAGGTCAGCATTTAAGTGGTTTTAAACACATCTATTTCTTCAGCGTGCTTCTTGGCACTTACTGTACTGCTTATTTCTTGACCTTCAGCAAAGTAAATTTTTTTCCCAAGTGTTTTTATGTTTTGGACGAAGTATAATAGAACTTTTTTATTCCAGTCTAATTAAAGATAGCAAGTGGTACTACTTCCAACAAAATTTTGCCTCAGCTTTCACTTATGGTCAATCTCCCTCAGAGATTCTACCTTTTTAAAACATACCGTTTCATCAAACACTAGTTAAAATTGATCATACAAAAGAAATATGAGCAACATTATGGAGCCTTCTACAATAGAGCCTTTCTGAAAGCCCAGGCTAAAATTGTGCATGGTACTTCCCCCAGAAAACAAAGAGCATCACAAACAGACTTGCTGCTTTCTGCTCTAAGCAGGGAAAAAAAAAACACACAACAAAAAAACCCCTTTGACATTCTGAACTTGCCTCTGTAACATTAACATATATGTATGAATATAAACATTATATATATTGCAGGTGTATATGCATATATGACACATAAAATAAAGAAACAGTTATTGAATATTCCACAGAAACACCAAATGTCAGAATGTATTCAACACAATATATTCCTGGAAGGTGCTAACAATATGAAGCACCTGACATAGGAATTTATAAAGAGTAAACCGAGAAAAGTTACATCCAATCACAATGTTATGCCTTAAACAATTTTACTGAAAGTTTATTGCAAAGCTGAACAGTTCAATGTAATTCTGGCTGTATCTGAAAATTAACATTTTTTTAAATATGCAAATACTTTTCTCATAAATATTTCTTCAGCTTGTTTATACAGAAATTGCTACCATGAGTCATGCTGTTTGTGTCTGGAAGGTAGTGTGGAATGCTTTCTAAAAATATAACTATTATTTCTACATGATCACCATTTGATATTAACCCTATATTAAGGATGAAAAAAAAGATACAAGTTTTTCTTATTCTTTCTCTTAAAAAACCCTTAAAAGAGAAAGAAATTTCGCAGTACATTCTCTTTAAAAGAAGTGCTCTTCTTTTTTAATTACCTGCACTGCACCTAATTCTAATACAAATAAATACAAAGCAAATCATCTTCATTCATAGATATAATAATCATTGTCATATCAGTGTGATATAATGGTTTAAGTTTATCGCAATGAAAATTTATTTTCCCTATGAAAACGTTTATTTTCTTCTGTGGAAAAAAAACCCCAAACCATAGACATTAAATTAAATTTTTTGACACCTGAGTACCTCATTCTTCTATTTAGTCCATGAAGAGATATTTTTTGACAGACTTTGCCTCCCTTGATGCACAAACAATGCTGTATATTAGTAGCTGGATAACTGTGAATTATTCCAGAGTCTGACATGCAACTGGAGAGCCTGACCCATAAAGGAAAAAAAAATTGTGCTGAGCTCAAAATGAGTATCATTCTGAAAACCAGAAACTGATGAGAAAAAGTCATAATGAAGGCTTATAGGTAAAAAGTGAAGAAAGTAGTGCTAATGCGTAGTAAGAATCCTTCAGCTCCCATATTCTGATGTTAGAAATACATCCACAAAGAAGAAAGAAAGACAGGGTGAGACAATTCTTGAATGGCAGATATATGCAAAATGTAGAACTTACTGGTTGATCTAAACCACCTGGACTACAGATTCAACTAATTTTTAATTTAGGAACATTCTGAAACTAAAGTGGCATTTTATTTTTCTCTATTATTCAAATATTTGTACATTTGGTAAAATTATAAATTAACCTTGACTACATCTTAGTTCTGTTACAATCCATAATAATCCAGTCTCTCCACCTCACATTGTAGTGACCAAGGTAATTTTTTGCTTCATTATTCTCCCCACATTCCTATTTTTACCTTAAAATATTTTTTCTGTTTCTGATTATTATTCATATATCATTATAGGTTATTTCATATCTGAATAGGGTGTACCCCTGGGTTTTCTATAATATCCTGTCTACTCTGACATTTTCATTTTTTGACAATGTATTTAAAAAAAAAAATCCACTTGCAGTTTTTCAGTTAACCTAACCAGGATAAAGCAGCAGTAAAATACAATCTCTAATAGATTTCTTCATACTTAAAAGTTGTTTATAGAAGAGATGGAGGCAGATCTCAGAGATGCATGGTGGAAGGACAAGAGTCAATGGTCACCAGCAACAAGGGAAGCTCTGACTGGACATGAGGAAAAACGCTGTACAACGAGAATAGTGAAGCCTGGCAAGAGATGGCTCAGAAATGCTGTGGAACGTCAGTGCTTGGAGAATTTAAAAAGTTGACTGGATAAGATCCTGAACAACCAAATGTAACTTTGACGTTGGCCTTTCTTGGAGACAGCAATTGAATTTGATGACCTCCAGAGGCTCCTTCCAAACATTTGCTCACATAGTAAGCTCACACAGTAATCATTCTCCCATCAAGTGCTAGCTGCTTTTTGGTTTGGTTCTCACTCGTCTTGAATTTATGATCTGGAATGTCTGGGTGAACACACACTCTGAAAAACAGGGCTTAAAACAATCGGCTACAGGTGTACCTGAGTTCTCAACCCATCTAATGGTTTTGAAAAGACGTATTAAAGTTCAGAAATAGCAAGGTAAGAAGAGCCTAGCATCTGTTGAGATTGTACATTCTGTCCAGAAAACAATTCTAGTAAGCATTGTTGTTAGTCCTCAGGTACATGGACAAAAAACTAAGAAATTTGGTTTTATCTCAGCAAATCACTGTGTTGAAAAATGAAACATATCAGTGTATGAGTACTTCTCTGCAGCCCAGTAGTAATTTTGACAATGGCAATACTGCATACTAGCCAGACAAACAGTGCCCTGATTCTACATTTGCAATCTGTACCTAAGAAACATGCACAAAAAAGTATTGCAAAAAATTATCACTTAGGCTGTAATACTGCTTTGTACTGTCATACCAATGATGCGTACATTTATTTTAAGGTGAACTAGGACAGTCCTTCAGATGAAATGTATAAAGTCTTCTTATGGTATCCATACCATTAATTTATAAACACAGTGTTTTGGAAACAGGACTGAGACAACTGATACTGGAAAGAATAGCTTCCATATCATGGCCACGTTGGTTTGGAAGGATAAAAAATACTGAAAAAAGGGGGAGAATAGCTATTTGCAGTTGTCCTTGCTGGAAGGTATGTGTGCCATAGAGTTGATGTCTACACCAATAACTTAACCAGGGCTCAAGCTCTGCAGTATAGCCATCCCTGCTTTTAAATGACTAGCATACTCTCCGGCACAGATGTGGCTTGGGTCAACTAGAACTTTTCAGAGAATCCAGAGCAAGCCTTGAGAGTCATCCTGGGCCAGGGTCCCTTTGCAATAGGCAGTTTAGGTGTGACCACTCTGTTTTGGAGGGGTAAGATCGATTGTACAGATTTGAGCTATGCTTTACCAGCCAGTCAGAGAGTGGTCTCTTGCCCATTTCATTGACTAGCACATGCATAGCCAGGGAAACAAAAATACTTTAAAAAAGAAGCTATTCTTAAACCAGTTACTTTCCTCAACAAATTTAGCAACTATTAAGAAAGTCTTAATGAGAATATATTTCCTGTTGTCTATTTAAATTATATATTTGATTGTTATTTTCTTAAAATAGATGTTAAAATAGATCTTAACATTTGCTGGAATTTCTTGCTGGATTAAAAAAAAAAAAAGATTTTTGGTTTGCTTTGTTTTGTTCTCTAATGGCTGAGGAAATCCTAACAGGTACAAAAGCACTGCTGTTCTTATTTTAAGATGCAAATCAAGCAAACCATCAAAATGCCCCCCAAAATAGAATTATTTATTAAGTTAGAGGTAAATTGCTGTAACTTCATTAAGGAACCTGAGAATACTGTTATGTCAGCTCCATGAGGACCATGAGGGAAAGGTTAGGGGAGCAGAAGAAACTCACAGTTTGCTGGCAGTCCAGGCTGAGATAAATAAATAGCTATCAGCTTCAACATTTAGAAACTCAATCCACCAAGCATTTCAAATAAAGAATACATGAGAAGTTTGAGAGAATTATTTACATCCTAGGAGAGCAGGAATTCTGGTACAGGTTTGCAATGGCATTTATAATTAGAAACATATTAAACTGAATTCCTCAGAATTCTTCATTGATCTTGATGAATGCATCATCAACAAATCTAACCTTTTTTATAGTATATAATACAGAACTTATTGGCATCCGGTTTCAGCCTTACCCCCCTCTGCTTTCCTAGTACCATCACTTTTTAAATTACAGAATCAGATAATTCATATTTTGGCACCTAAGAAATTGCAACACAGAGAATTAAGCGCTCAGAAACTTGAATGTTAAGAATTGCCTTACACCAGATAAGAGGTCCTTGTAAACTGATGGTCTGTAGCTACAGCAGCCATTGTCAGATAAGCCTTTAGAGGAGTGTCTCCAATTTCCTGTGAAGAAAAATACTGATGCACTTATATAACGCAGGCAGCACCATACTTTCCTTTCCCTGTCAGCCTCAGTTTTAACTTCCTCATGTCCCGCAGCCACAAGCAATGATCTGCAATTTTATACTCTTCTCTGAAGCACCAACACTTCTCTTACTGAAGAAAATAATATAAAGCTCTGTTAGTCCTTTTCTTGACCGTGTGTCCCTTGACTTCACTTTTACCAGTAAGATTTGAATCTTCGTTTAAAAAATAGCATTTTGGAAGAATGGCCATTTGGTTAAAAAAAGATCGAGGAGGAGTGCTACGGAGAACCTTAACAACATAGGCTACTGTCTGCATAGCATGTGTTCTATCAGTAACAGTGGAAGGCAAGAGACACTGCGATTAGAGGAAGAGAAGCCACAGAGGACTTAGCTGAAAGGGTGGAAAAAGCTACAGCAAATAAAAAGCAATTTCAAAAATATATGAAAGTGGTAAAAAATATACACAATAAAGGGATTGGAAAAGAGAGAAAAACATCATAGGACTTCTGGTAGTGTTTTAAATTTTTTTTTTCAAATGGGGTAATTATTACAGAGCAAAGATAGATTTCATAGTAACTGAAAAAGTGGCTTATACATATCCCAAATATTTTGTCTACACTTCCATCTTTCACTTAACTGTAGGGTGGTATTTTGGTCACTTTTCACTCAGATCTGATCCTACTTTCCATGAATTATAGCTGCTTCATTTCAGCTAACATATTGCAATTTGGCTACTGAAAGATGAGAAAAAAATTAAATTGTCAAACTCCACAGCAGCTACAATAATAAAATGGTTTCTATAGTTTTCTAAACAATTCTTTGACTGAAACCTCAAGAATGATACTTAGAATTTAATTATAACTTTATTTCAAAGCTCTTACTATAATCCATTTTTTTAAGTATATGAAAACTATTAGGATATTAAATAAGTGTAAATTTTTTTTCCCGTACAAGTATATGAGCATAGGCCTCAGAGGAAACAACTGGACACCAGAAATTAGTTCACTACTTCAGTTATGTAACTGTGCAATAGCATTTTAAACTAGAAATAGGCCACAGAATATCTATATTGCAATTTGCTACTCATTGCAGGTCTCAAATCTCCTCCAAACATTTTCAAACTATTTTTAGATTTGCAGAGTAAAATAATTCCAAGGAACACAACAGCCATGTTAGAGAAGGTAAGCAAAAGAAATAACCAACCTTGGCAAGAACAAAAGATGGACACGGTCCGGAAAAACAAAAGGGTATATCATACTACACACCAGCAAGAAAGAAAAAAAAAACCAACACAAAACTAGTGCCAAGCATACCACGTGTCAGCACCACTAAGTGCAGTGAAAAATACAGTTATCTCTGAAACAGCATTCAATGTGATAATCTAAGTACCAAAAGCACTCTAGCCAAAGCAACATGGGGTCTATCCTGAATTATTGTGCTCTGGTCAAAAGGGAGACAACTTCCAGGTCTTGAGCTAGTCAAAATTAGCTCAGATATGGCTGCCCTGAAGCTGGCACCAACAGTTCTGGAGTTCCTTGCTTCAAGAGGTAAACCATAAACTATAAAAAAACATAATAAAATGTATACAAAAATAAAAATTAAAAAATACATAAGCTACAGTCTTATGAATGATTGCATTCAACTAAAAAGATGCTACCTGAAGAATCAAACCTGCATTTAATAATTAGTCTGCTAAAATTTAACCTTATTCCAGATGACAGAAATCACAGAATCACAGAATCACAGAATTGTTAAGGTTGGAGGGGCCTTGGAAGTCATCTTGTCCAACTCCCCAGACCAAGCAGGGTCACCTAGGGCCAGTTTCCCAGGACCATGCCCAGACAGCTTTTGAGTATCTCCAAGAAGAGAGACTCCACAACCTCCCTGGGTAACCTGTGCCAGTCCTTCATCACTCTCATAGTGAAAAAGTGTTTCTTGATGTTCAGATGGCACCTCCTGTGTTTCAATTTGTGCTCATTGCCTCTGGTCCTGTTACTGTGCACCACTGAAAAGAGCCTGGCTCTGTCCTTTTTGCACCCTCCCTTCAGGCATTTATATGAATTGATAAGATGGCCCCTGAGCCTTCTCATCTCTAGACTGAACAGTCACAGAACTCTCAACCTTCTGTCACAGAAGGGATGCTGCAGTCCCTCGATTATCTTCGTGGCCCCTCACTGGATTATGTGTGCCATCTCTAATCCAAAGCATTTGTTCTCTGGAGGTAGTGCAGCTGTGACGTACTGCAGACAGGCAACAAGATGGGAGTTTCTTGTGCAAGAGAAGGGCTTTTTCTGTACATGTTGAAGACTCAGAATACCTTTTACTATCTCTTTGCTCCCACTTTTTACCCTCGTACCTATAGAGAACCATCATACACATATTCATATGTGTGCACACTTACCTCTGTCTCACTCCCAACCCCCTTAATATCACATACAATACAATGCCACATAAGCAGTAATGCTACTAATGGAGGAGTAAATGAGCATGCGATTATGGAAAGCGATTACTCTTCTTAAGTGCTGTACCTGGCATCTAAAAACTTTAGCTTTGAGGGCATTACAAATGTAATATATTAGCCGGTTCGAGCTGCAGGAGTAGCTGGTGTCGTCAGCACTATAGTTTATGAACATGACAAAGCCATACTCCGAGAACTCTCTGTCGCAGGCTGCTATGGATAGTTCATACTCAACCTACTTCAGAACATATACTAATCCTTATGACATCTATAAAAGGCAAATCTTACCAACTTTCTTTTGAGATATACTTTGAACTCTGTGATGCATGTTATACCAGAACATGCCAAAAGCAAACAACTTTACTACCTGTTACCACCGTTCAGTTCAAGACAGTTGTGTGGCTTTCAAACTGGGCCATGATCAGCTTGGGAATGAAAATATCCTTAAGAAGAATGGAAATACGGTTGTACATTAGAAAGAGTTACTCAACATGAAGGATGAAGTTATCCATAAGAAGAGCTGAAGACAGCAAATAGGAAACACCTTCAAAAGCTCATGAAGAGACGTGACACAACAATCACAGTTTATCTGGCCGATTCTACTTTTCTGAGCTTCATTCTTCTTGCTGAACAATTTGTATTAAAACTAGATTTAATGTTTACCCTTTCTAGACAAGCAAGTGATCCAAACAGCCTGGGATTATGGAGATAGTAGGTTTTAAATCACAGGGGCTTTCAGACAAGAATGGAGTGTTTCTAAGTGGCTAAAATTAGTTTGAAGCAGCTGTATCTCAGTGCAGAGCTGTGGAGCCTGAAAACAACTGCTCTCTTCCCTATCAAAGAAAGCAGAGCCCAAGAAAACATCTGATCTCTGTACCTCTCCAACACAGAAGTGGGAATACAAAGTCTGCTGCCAAATAACAAAGGAACATAGAGAGGATTTATTCTTAGATATGAGAAATGTTGTTCACATTTAAATACAAATGTTGTTTATTTGAGAGAGAAATCTTTGATAGAGTCATAGAATCTTTGGGTTGGAAGGGACCTTTTACGGTCATCTAGTCCAATTCCCCTGCAATGAGCAGGGACAGTGAGGATCATATGAGGATTATACCTAACTCTGTACATGCAAAGCAACTTATTCCAGTGAGGCCCTGTGAAGATTAAGCCTCTGTGCACTATAGCAATACAGATAAATAATTTTTGTAAGAAACAATGTATTGAAATGACTTAGGCTAATTAACAGGTGTTAAAACACTTTTTACAAAATGAAGTCTATGTAAATTAATCATATGGCAAAGACCTTGGAACATTCTACAACTACTTTCTATGTACAGTTGGAATTAAGCAACCTTAAAGTCAGTGTTCAACGGTGGCCCTGGAAGACATCAGGACATCTATGTGCACTGTGCACATCCCTTGAAACCTGTGGGATCGCGAAAAATTATATGAGCTAATAAAGGATTAAAAAAACACAGAAGTCTCTTGAAGTACCTCTTAACTATCCATCCTCTTCTGTGTGATGTGATCCCTCCAGCTGCAGCTAAGGAGCTGAGACAACACCAATTAAACGTTTCCTTGGTATACAGAAATGGAGATCCTTCTCACTCGTTTCATAAATGTTTGTCTCTTCAACCCTTATGAAAAACCTGGCAAATAGGTAGGGCTTTGCAGCATATCCTGAAGGTCAACAGTGAAGAGAAAAAAAAAGTAAAACTTGGCATAAAAACAGCTAAATAAAGGACTGACATCTTGCCACTATTATCTATTTCCACAAGAGGTAAATGAGGTCATGCCTAACTGCATTTATATCAAGCTAAGCAGCCCAAAAGAATAGCTCAGAAAACCCTTTAGGCTTGCCAAGGTCCTAAACGGTCATTATCTTACACAGGACAAATTAAGGGACATTTATTGAGGGAATAGGAGAATCTGTAATTAAGGTGAAGAATAAATCCTGTCTTGCAATCCTTATACTTGTTTCATTCCAAACTGGAACATAACTAAAATAGTACATTCAAAGAAGAAGAAAAGAGAGAGATTCTTCCATAGGAACTTGCACGTCTGTGAAGCTTAAAGACATAAAAACATTTAAACCCTCCAAAATAACTATATTGATTTCTTAAACAAAACAAATAGGAAAGAAAAATGTCTTCTATTAAACATTGTCCTAATTAATTCTGCAAGCATTATTCTTGTGCTCCTGTGGAGTTAATTACAAATCAGTTTAGTATAATTAGATATTAATATCCTCAGCAATATTTTCTAATAACTCTTAAACTAACAGTATCATTGCTCAATAGAGATGTTTTATCACTGTAGGCCAGACTCTGTAGTCCTACAAGAACCAGCTGATTTCTTGCTGAAGAAATATTAGACAGCATTTCAGAATCTGGCCTTAACATTTAAAATTGTAATGATACAATAGGGTTCATGCACATTGCTCTTCAAAGCTATCTGAAGAATTCAGGTGCATATTATTCACATAGAATCATTCCAATCTTTTTTTCCAAAATTCAGAGCATAATATGAATTTTCATCTCAGCATTTACAAACACATTGCAAAATATAAACTGCAGGCTGGTAAGAACGATTACTGGCCAGTACTAGAGTCCTTTGGGATCTGTGACCGACAGGCAGACATGTCCCAGCCCTTATGGCCCTCTCTGGCGGCATACAGCCATGTAAGGCAAAGCATGGCCACCACCACTTCAGTTTCCTCTCAAATGCAGAATGTGAGAGAGAAATTCTAAGCAGAAGTCTGAAGGGTGGGAGGAAGATTATGAGAAATTAATCAACACATGAACCACATGTCTTGTAGCATAGCAGGTGAATACAATGTCCTTTCTCTCTTTTGGCCACCACCATCCCACAGCTCTGTTCAGACTCCCTGAAATTCCCATTACATTCAGTAATTATGGAGTTTCTTATTCTTCATGTAAGTCACAACTATGGAATCAATTTAGCAAGTGCTGCATCAGCTCTCTATACCACAGGCAGGCATAATGCAAGGTTACAGAGCTCAAAGTATCTGTTAGACAAATATCAGTCTTCAAAACATTTCCCAGGAAAGCCATAGACACAGCTTGAAATACTGAGAGATACCTGTCATTTTCTTGCTCTATAAGTTTCATTACAGACTTCAGTCCATACTTGGTATATGAATGTTATATAGACATCAAGAATCATTTGATATTGAGGATGCGAACAACAGTCTTAGCTGAAGAAGTTTCATGAAAAAAACAGGTATGTTGATATCTTGCTTAATGTGGAATTCAAAAATCTCCCTCATGAAAAATTTTTGATGATTTTTAAGAATTTCCTATCTTAAGATGAGATTTC
Source organism: Phaethon lepturus (assembly GCF_000687285.1). NCBI lineage: Eukaryota > Metazoa > Chordata > Aves > Phaethontiformes > Phaethontidae > Phaethon > Phaethon lepturus. Next base: position 36,034 of record NW_010558523.1, read on the forward strand.
AGCAAGGTTCAGCCACAGGATTAGTTTTTCTGCCATCTTTTGTGCGGCACTAACCGCAACCAGAAAGGATGCCTTCAGTGAGAAGAGTAACAAGGACCAAATGCCAGCAACCCGAAGAGGGAGATGCTGGGAGCTCTGGGGGCAGATTCTGCAGGAGAACAGAGTTGCTGCTGGGGTAATAGGTTAACCAGCACCCTTTGAGACTTGAAGATAGAAATTGTAACTTCAGGCTCATGACAGATGGCTACATGGGACTTAATCAAAATGAAGAAAATCTATATTGCTTTAGTGGAGGATACCACCAACTTAAGGCTGATGGGAAAGTGGTTTGTGGACAGATAGGGCAAAGAACATGGCTTATTTAGCCGGGTAGATGTATGGATCTTGCTGAGCCTAATAGGGACCTTTCTGCAAGAGATCAATATTCTCTGTTAGTAAGGTCCATCTATATATCTATGTCTGTACCATGCTATAGAGGAAGATTAATTTGGATAGTGAAGTAGCCTGCATGAGAAGGTGTGGGAAATTAAACTGAGTCCCTTGACTCCTCACTGATTGTCAAAGGCTCAGATACAAAAATTCTTTCAGCTGCATAGGATCATCAGCCATTTGCTGACATACTGCGATCAGGGCTTTTAGACCCAGAAGTGTCAAAAGAAAATTAGACTTATCTGCTTCATCACAAAGGCAGGAACACGTCTGACAGAGACTCTCAGCACTATCTGGGGTTTGAATGGCCAGTGGGGTCTGAGAAAGTCTCAGGGCTTTTTCAAGTGCTATTTTTTAGGGCTCTACAGCTTTTTCTTATGATTCTGTTATTTGAAGACAGGGTATACTGTACACTACAGATGAGAAGCCCAGACAAAAAAGGGTGTAACAGTGGATAAGAAAAAGAACAGAGGACCAAAGGGAAAACAGAAAGAGGAAAGAAGAATAATGAAGTGGCTTTGTAACAAGAATTCTGATATGGAAAAACAACTCTGAAACTGAAATATTTTTGTCCACACAAGGATCCATCATGCAGAACTCTGCTTCAACTAAGTGGTTGATAGAATCTGTTATGGCACTATGTGCACTTGGCTTAACTTGTTCAGGATGCCAGCTTGAGGAAGTGGGGGATCCCCTACACATATCACAAAGTTAAAGAGTAAAATTTTGCATTTGAGTGACAAGGCAAATGAGCAACCTCTTTGTGAATGTATATGTGGACTTTCACTACACAACAATAACCTAATTTGTCACAGCTCTAAACTGAAAAAAGTAACTGAGATTAAACATGATAAAATATCAGTATCTTAAAATTTCATTCCAAATCATACAGAAAGTTGCCAGATTCCTTCACAGACCATAAACAGTGTTATCCATGATCCAATAAAATAATAAAAACCCTTATCTAATTTACAAAGCATGATAGAATTGAGTCATACACCAAGGCAAGCACAAATTTTAATTCTTTCAGGAAGACAGTGATATCACTGATCTGAAACTCAACAAAGGGGTAAAAAATCATAAGCCCTTAGCTGTTATACCAGAAAGAGTGTGTGTGTGCATGCTTAAATACACATGGACACAGAAACTCAAAGTGTAGCAGTTATAGCAGTTAGATGACTTACTGTTTGCAGAAACATTCATAAGAATGTAAGCAATCAGTATTATCATCATGGAAAAACACTGTACATAAGGCATACAATATATAAGACAATAAAATCTTTGAGTATTCATAAGTAAGTGTAACTCCAAGGAAAACCCCAAATGAGCAATTAAAAATACCCAGCTTTTTAGTTTTATCTTAATTTCCTTAGACAAAACCACTCAGAATAACAGAATTTAAATGGAAACCTCCTAGAGTCATTTAGACTTACCTCTTACACAACATATTTATAGTTCATAAATTTTGCATAGGAGAGAAATACTCTTCTGCACTACATAAGTAAATACTATCAAGCCCAACATCTTGGGGCATAGTTTTTAGAAATAAATTGTACTACAGGTAAAGACTCAAAGTGATGAATTTACTATTTTGTTCAATAAATCATTAAAATGATTAATTACTCTCATTCTAAGAAGGTGTGATTTATTACTAATTTAACTTCACCTTACCTCTGTCATCAGACATTAGACCTCATGCTTCATTCATGCAACACCATCTACCATGACCAAAATTTCTGGCCATCCTCTAATTTTTCACAATATTTTTTAATTTGCTATACATTCTTTTTGCTGTGGTTAAAGATCTTGTAGCAGCTTTCTGGAGTTAAAATAGCCACCATCAGCTTCTCTCACCCAATGCAATTTAAATATTTTACACTTCACATTGCCTACCATTGCTGTGTGTTCCTGAAAATCTTTTGCTTCACCATCAGCTTATCTCTAAACTAAGCGACGTGGTCCTTTTGTGTGCAGGCAGTATATGAAGCATTCAGAGAAACCGAAAAGTCAGTGGCAATTGAGAATATTTTATTTTCCTTTCTATTATATTTCAAGAAGTCAGAGTAACATTTCTGCAAGGTCTAGCAAAAATATTTATCATCTAAATTAAAAAAAAAATCTGATTTTTCTCAACTCTTTTTACACTGACTGATGTATGTTTCCTACTGTCTGTGGAATCTCTTCTGATTTCTGTCAGACAGAGAGATACAATACACGTATTATTTTTATATTTTTTCCAGATTTGTTCATAATTTATTCTGTTACATTTAATATCATTAAATGTGGATTCAAAGTACTGTCTGAGACCCTACCTTGAAGGTATTTTATGACATAAAAGTTTACGCAGGAAATTTGCTAACGGCATTTTTCTGCCACTAAATTCAATATAAATATTAATATTGTACTAGTTGTATTTTTAGAATTTAATTTTTAGCTCAGTTTTATCACTACCTTGCAGATAGGCAGTTTTAAACTGTACTATTTTAGCCTAGTAAAATCCCCTGTGCTGTTTATCATAATGTATTTTACAATGTTTTTGTCACAATTTCAGAAAATTTTTGAGAGGTGTAAATACTGTGTTATTTTTACTTCAGCCCTTTTATGGCTTAGCTACAGCTGTATTGACAGAGTCTCACATATGTTTATACAACTAAATTTAACACATTCGTGCTTTAAAAAAAATCTGAACACCAAAAAGGAAGGAATTCAATTCAAAGTAAAGACTTCTAACTTTTGTAACTTTTAAATAAAAAGTTAAGCATCATTTTCAGTGAAGCGTGGAGCTTCTTCACACTCAAACATTCTTACATTACTGTTTTTCAACCAAGTTTTTAATTGTCTCTTTGTCAAGAAAGGAACGCAAATATTGTCCAGTTTGTTAAACGGTTCAGGTTTACACAATGGAAGCAATATCTAAACTATAAACTGTAGATTTAGAGAATTTTGCAATACAATTCCATTTTAACATATGGAACTCAGATTAATTTTATTTCGGTGTGTTCTTCCTGTTAGTAGAAATGCCAGTATTTTCAGAGATAGTTGCCTATGACTATCCAAAACATTATAAGGAGGATGCTGGAGCCAAACTCATTTTGATGCCCAGGACAATGCCCAAAAATTGAAACCTGAGAGTCTCAGGTTGGACATGAGGAGGAAAAAAAATCTCTGCATTAAAATCTGCGGAACCTCCAACTTTGGTGGTTTCCAAGACTCAGGTAGACAAAGCGATAACTGATCTGATCTAGTGCAAGGATGCTTCAGCTTTGAGAAGGTGGGTACAATAGACGATCTTTAGAAGTCCTTTGCAATCAGCTTTTCTGTGAGACAGTGATTCTACACTTCCATATTACCAAAGTACACGTTGAATGTACTGTGTACCTACAACTCACCAGGCATAACTACATGCTACATTCTCCCCTCTCCCTCTTAAGTATAAGTATGTGAACTTGGAAATAGACCTAGAAAGGAAAAAGAGGATAACAGAATAAAAGACTGTCAGGAAGACAGCAGTGGTTCTTCCAATGCCTTAGATGTTGGCATGCAAATGCAGAAAAAACATGAGCAGGAAATCTTAACAAATTATAAGAATAATGAAGATAATGACTTAACTGAAATAACAGATGCTCATGAAAAAAATTGTGTGTCTAGAATATGAATTAATAAAAGATTAATGGGAGATAGACCCAGCTGTATGGGTGGATATAAACCTGATGAGATAACCATACCCACTAAGTGGTCTATTATAAACATGGAAGGAAATATCAAAGGGGTCCTGATGCATTTCAGCTTAGGCCTGCTTTTTAAAATATTTTTGTTAACAGCATTGATGGTGGAAAAGAGAAAATTAATTAAGACAGCAGATGACACCAGATGTGTAGAGATTGCAGACACACTGGAAGGCAGCATTAGAATTCAAAAGCATATTGAAAAATTGTAGGCATTTAAAAAAAAGATAACATTCAAAAGAGAGAAATGTAAGATGATCTACATGGAAAAAAATCAACTATGTCACCACAAGAGAGAGAAAAAAAAAGGCTAAATATGTTTTCTGCTGGATAAAAAACGTCACACTGTTGTGGAGAATGCATACCCATACTGCATTGTTTAGACTGGAATGTATCTTGCACATCATACAAAATCATCCTGCTCATAGTCTGAAGATAGGTAAGACCTCAAATACAGTACAGTGTTCAGTTTTAGGCACCACAATTCAAAAAAGATATATGTACCAGCTAAAGGATAATAATGATGACTGGATTGTTGCTATCAATGGCTACAGATTGTTCAGAGGGGAGAGATGAGGAAGGAAGGGCGGAGGTGTTGCCGTCTATGTCAAGAAATGGGTAGAGTGTGAAGAGCTGTCTCTGAAGGATAACCACGAGTAGGTCAGAAGCTTATGGGTAAGAATCAGAGATCGAGGCAACAAAGGGAATCTTGTGGCTGGAGTCTACTACAGGCCACCCAATCAAGGGGAGCCCATTGACAGAGCCTACTTACTACAGCTACAGAAGGCATCACGCTTGCAGGCTCTCATGCTGCTGGGGAACTTCAACTACTCCAACATCTGCTGGAAAAGTAGCATGGCGAGTTGTACGCAATCCAGGAGACTCCTGGAATGCATTGAGGATAACTTCTTAAGCCAGGTGATAGACAGCCCTATCAGAGGGGATGCTGTACTGGGTCTGTTGGTCACCAACACAATTGAGCTGATCAGTGTTGTCAGGACTGGAGGCAGCCTGGGCTGCAGTGATCCTGCACTGGTGGAGTTCACAGTCCTGAGCGATAGGTGGCAGACAAAGAGTAAAGTCAGGTCCCTGAATTTAAGGAAATCAAACTTCCAGCTCTTCAAGGAGTTAGCCAAAAGGACTCCTTGGGAAACTGCCCTCAGGGGCAAAGGAGTAGAACAGAGCTGGTAGATCTTTACAAATGCTTTCAGTAGAGCATAATAGCTCTCAAGCCCCAGGCGTAAAACATCAGGAAAGGAAGGCAAGAAACCAGCATGGCTGAGTTGAGACCTGCTGGCCAAACTAAAGGGCAAGAAGGAAATGTACAGGCAGTGGAAGCAGGGACAGGTATCCTGGGATGAGTACAGGGACACTGCCTAGTTTTGTAGAGATGGGGTCAGGAAGGCCAAGGTGCATCTGGAGATGAAGTTGTCAAGGGATGCAGAGAATAATAAGGGCTTCTACTGGTATGTCAGCCAGAAGTGGAAGGTCTTTCTTTAAGCGTACCCCCCTGATAAGCAAGGCTGAGGTACTCAATGACTTCTTTGCCTCAGTCTTCACTGGTAGTCTTTTCCCACGCCTCCCAAGTGGATGAACTGCAAGATGGGCACTGGAGGAACAAAATCCCTCCCACTGAACTGGCTGGGGGGGGTGGCCACCTGGCAGTCAGGTGAAGTCCCTGGTGACTGGAAAAAGGGAAACATTGCACCCATCTTTAAAAAGGGTAGCAAGGAGGACACTGGGAACTACCGACCCATCAGCCTCACCTCTGTGCCTGGGAAGATCATGGAACGGATCCTCCTAGAAGCTATGCTGAGGCAGATGGAGGACAGGGAAGTGACTCAAGCCAACCAGCATGGCTTCACCAAGGGCAAGTCCTGCCTGACCGACCTAGCTGCCTTCTGTGATGGAGTGAGCACCATCAACCATGGTTTGCGGTGATGATGCTGGTGTCATTAAGGACAGGTTCAGGAAACATCTGTCAAGCATGACAGTCGTTGCATATTCTAGCCTGGAGTAGAGAATAGACTAGATGGCTTTGCAGGGTCTCTTCCAGCCCTAACATTATGTATATATGATGTTGATTTGTTTAGTATTTTGGGGGGATTTATTGTTTCCTCAGGGACAAAACACCCAGAAATTTATGGGCTTTTCCCCCCAAACTTTTATTTTTAAAGTTTGCTAGTAGGCTGAAATTGTCAACTGAATTTTTCAGCTATAGCTAAAAATAACTTCACAGATAGAAGTATTTGTGCACTTTAGAAATTCAAGAGTTACTTATATAGAGGAAATAAAAGTGTAATTATGTTTTAAATTTTTTTTTACTTTTTTTTTTTAGAAACCAAGAACTCGGTATGTAGCTAAGACTGTTTCCCTTTGGAAAGAGTAGAAATGACACAAATTATTCCTGCAACCATTCAGCAATCTCTTCCTCCATTCTTCTCCTTTTCTTCTCCCGGAAAGACTTATGGTGCTTTTGCAAGAGACTTTCAAACATGTGAACAATTTAAAATGCCATTGCCAATACACTTGGTGATATATGTTGCAAGATGACAATAAATGAACGTGGACAGAGAAGGAAAGTATAACGGAAGAAAAGTTGCTACCAAAAAATTGTGTCAAGTGGCAAATGTCTTGAAACTAATGTCTGGAAGGAAGCTAAATCTCCTATGGCATGTGTTAACGATGGCCAGACAAAATGCCCATATTCGAATGCTTCAGGCACACTACTATAAAGGAACTGAACTTTTCACTAAATAATTTATGCTAAAATATGTATTTTCTGACATTAGATTTCACTGCTTGGAAAGAATTGACTTGATTTACATAATATTCTTATGCTGAGGATCTGACTTTAAAAAGGACCTAGCTTAATAACATGTTTTTAAGACAAATTCCTACCGCATATGTCAAGTTAAGTTGCATCCTAGAGTATTCTTCATCAACCAGTAACTATGGACTGGTTAAATATTAAAGGATGTAAGCCCAGACAAATTACAGAATTATCACTGTCATTTGTGATAATAAATACTTATATAACTCAAAATTCTTTTTTCCAAATTAATTTGTCAACATTTCAAATGAGAGAATCAGGAGAACAGAATAGATTTTACTTCAAGACTTTCAGAAACTCAGCAGCAATTTTTGTTTGACTAAATAAGGGAGGAGAAAGTGAGGGAAAAGAACTCCACCCAATCAACCAAAAACACTTTTACAATTCAGCAGTCTGCCATTGCAGCACTTTACTTAAAAAAAAATTCATAGTAAGCTTTTGACCCAGTGTAGTTTTCATGAGGCGAAACTAACCATGCTTAATATCTAATACTTCTATGGTAGATCCAATCTAAGGACATTAAAATACTGTAGCAAAGACTTTCCAAAATTATCCTCAGTTTTTAAAGATGGGAAATGGAAACATTTAATAGTTCAGTTCTATACCTAAGTAACAGTGTGAATCAGTGATGAAGACAGAAATAGAAACAGAATTTTCTAGCTATTACTCCAGTACGTATGATGGCATGTACTAAACACATTTTTCTAGGAAACTGAAAAACCCATATATTATTAAAATACATTTTAACGGTATATAGAATGTGAAAATGCAGGTTACCAAGTATCATAAAAGGAAGAGCTTCATCTGACTCATTAATATAGGGTATGTAGACACTGGATTGACAACAGACAAGTTAGCAGCATGTGAAGTAGATTATGCTTCAACTCTGGTTGGTATCTGGTGACAAGTTGATGGATGATAGTATCTGTCTGTTCTCTGGTTCACAATTTAATTATGCTTTTGATACAGTTAGAATAGCTGAATACCTGAGAAAGAAATCTAAGGAATAAGAAATGTTAACGTTTAGCCATTATCATACAGACCTTAAAAAAAAAAAAAAAGGTCAGATCAACTTCAGATTTCAAAGTTGATAAACCTAGTATATTCATGCCCTACTTGGAAAAATAAAGAAGAAAAAAGTATTGAGAAGAACAATTGGAATAAAACCACAGCAGTATGAAAAGGTAAGAAGTCTGTCAATATTCTAAAGTGCCTTTCTCTGTTGATCTTCAAAGACAACATCTAACATTTTCCCCCAGTTGCCTGTGTATTTTTTCTGGGCTGAAAAGGTCTGATTGCCATGGTGTCAAAGTATACAGCTTTTTCAAATATAAAAGTCAGAAATCAGTTCTGTTGAACGAAATCTTGGTCAATATAGATAAAAGGTCAGTGCAATTTTATCTACAATGTAGGATAAGGTTGACCCTTGGAGGAAATGCTTTGTTGCTTTATGGGCTGCAAAACATAGTCTTTTGACACATTAATTCTTTTCTCAGCCTTTTATCTGAAAAGACATTGGTGGGTGTTATAAAAATGAGGCATTATTATGATGCAGTGTTATGTACCTCTTCTCTTAGGAAAGTTCAGTACCATCACTTATATTTTTATTGACTGGTTAACTTTCAGTTGGATGCTCTCCATTTCATAATCATCACTATTTCATGCATCCATATTAAAATAAAACTGTCAGCCATAAAAAGGTAGGACAGTAGTTTGAAATAGGAGCTCCTATTTCAAATGCTTGTAATAATCTGTGGAATGACCTTAACAAGTAAAGTAAACTTTTCAGGCATATTTAAACATATAAATTGCCCTGTGGGACCTAGAAACCCAAGGTCCATGCATGAAGTTCTCTGACAGAACAATTATTACTTTCCGCTGCATCAAAAGCAACACATGCAATGGAGACTGCAGTCACTTTTCTAAGCAAGGTTGCTGTCAGATTGCCTACATCCAGAAAATATGACTAGCTCTAGGTAGCTATGTCTGAAAACACTTGCCTAAAGAAGTCTCATAAATAATAGGTGACTAGAGAAGACTGCATTAGATCTGTAAGTACTCCTTCCTCTTCCAGAAGGGATGAATATTTTTCAAGCACATAGCTGAAGGGAAGGGGATATACATACAATACCTGTATACCTTTATGTACACACAGAGGTCTACAATTGTACTTCAAAGATTCTAGTCTTTGTGTCATATGAAACACAGAATTTTACATGACTAAATGAAGTTTAGAAAATTCTTAAATGAAAACAGATTGTAACAAATTAATTTGTGCTTAAGATGCAAGAAAGTTAACCAAAGCTTTTCAACATGGCCACCTTCTAAATCAGTCCTTACATTACCCATTTGCAGTACCTACAGCTATAATTTAATGCCAGTCAAGGGAAAGTTTATAAATTACATTATATACAGGTGAAGTATTTTTAAAAGTAAAGGACTTAATGGCTAGAAAGGTTTTACTGGTTTGGAGAGCATTTTGTAATTAAAGAAAAAGGAGGGTACATCAACCCATACCTTAGCATTAAAGGGTGTACACTAACCAGAACTGTTAATGAGGAATGAGGCACACAGCTCCTATTACTGTTAATGGAATTTTTATGCTTCATTCTCTATGCACCAAGTAAAAGATATAACCCTTAAGACATTGTTTAAAGAAGGTGCTGCCAAATTGCACACTGCCAAACAAGATATAATTTTGAGAGGATATGTCTGTTCTATAAACATCAGCAGCTTATCTCATGTATTATTACTTGAATGAACTTTAATGAGGTTGTGTGTATTTCACTCTTCTTTAAAGTCCTTGTGTAGTACTCAGGTCACCTCAGCTTGTAATTTACCATCTGGAAAGCACTGTTGCATTTAAAAGGTCTTTCTGGACATTTTTTTCAGATTACCTTTACTGTATGAATACAAAGGACAGATTCTTTCTCACTGGCAAGCTGAGATACCACAGTACTTACTTTAGGCACCATAACTCCTTATGGAGATCTCTCCTCCTCTTTGCACAAATGCTCCTCAAAAGACAAAATGCTAGATAATAGTTACCCTCTTAAATTCACTGGGGTAGCATCTAATCTGATCTATGGATACAACCTGTAGTGTGCCTCTGGTCACTCTCTAGCCGTTGCAAAAGATTAAGGTCCTACTAATATGACTCTGCAACTCCTGACCGGCTGGCATGTGTTCTCGAGGTTTCTACCTACCTCCATTAAGTCTATGTAAAGTTCAGGCCCTTCAGCAATCATGTTAGCCGCCTACTGTTAAACAGTTTTAACATCTATATCTAGTCCTGTACTACAACATTTAGCTGCATCAGTATTCAGAAAAAGTTACCTTGGCAAATCATCCTTAAGCTTTCGTTATGGGAGTGGAGAAGTAGCGTTTATTCCATCTGAGAGTGAGGTTTTGGTTTTTTTACCCATACAGCATTATTTCTTTGTGTTTTCTCCTCAACTATCATACTGTTTCACTTATTATTTTCACAGCTATACTCAGAGTCCAGCCATAAGTCCAGCTCATCGTGGATTTTTTATTTTTGCAGTATGGACTTATGATGTACATAACAGTTCAAGAGCTGTAATTTCTCTGGTGCCTCAAAGTAGTAAGTATTGACAAACATTGAATTTTATATGAAAATGTATTTGTCTTTGAGATTTAGACTAACCATAGATCTCATTCATCCTAACTACAGGAAGTTCATAATCTATTTTTCTTGTATTTTGAAGTATATTAGGAAATACATGTGCAATCATACTTTTTAAAAAAACATATTATTTGTTCAACACTTGAATATAACCTGTCTGAATTTACTCAAATCTTTCAATGAAACATTTTCATAGCCAGTAAATTAGGTGGCCTGACTGTAGCTTCTGTGCAATAGACTGCCAAACCGTGCATTTAGAAGTCAGCGCTGCCAAAAAAAAGCAGGCTTAGCACACTACAACTACCATCTCAGCAAAGAAAGGGGGTTTTGCTGACTTCATGCAGGATTTTTGCTCATATACGCTGCTTAAGTGGGTCACTATATCTTATTAGCTTAGTGGCCCAAGGGCAACTTAAAAATTTGAGTTGAATTTTAGCTGTCTGTATAGCGCTTTAATCTTATTCCCACGTATTTATGTTAGTTGCAGAGGAAAGTTGAATAATTTCTTTGTGATTAGAAACTATTGGAATTCATGGGGAAATCAATGTACCTCTGAGAGCTCTGGCACTGAGAATAACTTTTACAAATGGGGTACACACTTTGTAGGAGAGCTCTCATTGCCACATTGGATCACATTTTTCCTGGGTTTTTTTCTCCTTCATTCTTTACAATTACTCCTGATAATTTAACCATGACCATTTAGTCAGCAGTGTCATTATGGCAGCAAGCTAACTCCTTCACAAATCAATATAAGCCTTTCTGTACGTTTTCATGAGAGCAGGATCAGATCACAGGAACGAACACGACTAACAGGCCCTCTGGCCAGCTGACACACGATTACAAATATGTAACTTCACAAAGACCTCTGTTTCCTGGAACTACAGCTGCCAGGGACAATTTACTTTTCTTTCCTCCACAGCATATAAAGGAATAAAAGCAGGATATATTCCTACCTCCATATTGGTGATGTTACCAACAACACTCTCATGCTTGGAGATAAGAACAGGGATCTGCATCAAGAGTGCAATTCTTGTCAGGAGAAGTAAAACCTTAACCCAAAGGATATTAGTATTAAATGACACTAAAGAACTCCTGGATTAAAGGTAATGTACTTGAAAGTAGTAGGTGTAGACATATCTAAAGCTGTATTGATTGCCCTACCTAAAAAACTGCAGTATAAAATTATTTTTCTGAATATATGTGAAAAATTGAGACATCACTACTGTAAGTGCAGAGCAAATTTCTCCTGAAACTGTAAGGTGCCTGAAAGCATACTTGCACTTGCTTGGATTAGCACTGAGAGGACAGTTTTCTAATACTAGGCAATATGCATACATGGATTTTGTGTTTGAAGAATAAGACAGCAACAGAAAGCTAGCAGTCGTCTCAGCTATTTACCAAATTAAAGAGTAACACCTCATGAGGAAGAGAGAAGAGCGGGGCTAAAATTAAATTACAGTATTGTCTGAGAGAATATATGTCCATGGATCTGAACATTTCTTTAAACTAGTGCAGAGAAATAGTACATTAAGAAAAGAGGAGAACCTTGGGTTTTCAACCATGATATTTTTAAGAACAGAAAACATATATTTATTAAAACTATTAGCAACAACTATTTACTAAATAATGTGTCATCTCTTACACAGAAATTCTACCAGTAAAATGTCACTGCTTAAAGTTGTTGGTACATACTGATCTATTCCACAAATTTTACCAATAAACAACAAAGACATTATAGACCAAATAAGGACTAGTGATCAAGATGAAGCAATGTAAAGATGCAGAATTCAAAGAGTTCTACTACATTTACTTTAAAAAAACTATTCAAAACTAGAGGATTAGCAGAGGGAGAGAAAGATGAAAAACACAACATCTTTTGCATAATATAATTTATTGTTTGTGCTTAGGAAAAAAGAGGAAACATCAATAAGAGAAAGATACAGTGTTCAATGAAGGTGATGGTGAGACAATGACATACATTAGAGAAGACGACTTCAAGAGCTATATTACTACACAATGGTAACCATTTCACTTCGTGCATGGATATTTTTAAATTGCAAGAGCAACGCAAACAACAAGCTAAGCCCTTGTGATAACATCCATTCAGTCTTCAAAAACCGATACTGGGTTTCAGTTGTGAATAACAGCTTTTCTGAGAAATATTGAGCAAAATGTCCAAATACAGAATCACAGAATCATTAAGTCTGG
>NW_010558524.1:0-7534 GCF_000687285.1 Phaethon lepturus
TGGGTGCAGCTGATCCTCAGCTGCTAGAACATCCCTGTGAACTCCAGAAACAGTGCTTGGAAAAATCTACCTTCAGGCTGGCATTCTTAAGCAACCAATTTAAGCAACCAAAAATTTCTTCACTGAGAGGGTGGTCAGGCATTGGAACAGGCTACCCAGAGAGGTGGTGGAGTCGCCATCTCTGGAAGTGTTCAAGTAACGTGTGGATGTGGCGCTTCAGGACATGGTTTAGGGGACATGGTGGCGTTGGATTAATGGTTGGACTTGATGATCTTGAAGGTCCTTTCCAACCTAGTGTTTCTGTGATTCTGTGATTCTGTGAATATAGTTTTGCATCTGATATTTTTGCAGGTTTCTCAATATCAGTTTCCCTCCCTGCACATTGGTCTTGTATCATCGTAACCTAGCCAGAATTGTTGCTGTAGTTGTTCTATGTTTTAGGTAACCTGAGCATTAGGTACTTCATTGCAGAAGTATCTTTGGACAATCCTTTTCACTATGGCAAGCGTTACAATTAACCACCTCAATGCAAGGAATTCAGAAAATTTCTTGACTTCAGAAGCAAAAGAATACTTACACTGTTGTATATTAAAATAACAGTATAAGGAACTTGGAAGGATGAATGAATGGCTCAGATTCGTTTAATCTTTTAAGCGGTATTTTGACATTTTTATCTCCTCTAGTGATTAATAGCATTCTGTTCAGTTCATGAGCATAAATTGCTGGAAGGTCTGACATACATCAAGATGTTTTGAAACCACTATAAGAATGCCATACTAAAAAAAGCCTCTTGACCAAATAGTATCATCACATTATTGGTAGCATTGCTAATATACCAAAATTAATAAGTGACTAGGGCTGTTGTATTTCAGGATTTGTTGTCACAAGAGTGTAACAAATATCTTGTTTTGATGTGTAAGTTTAAGTAAGGCTTTGACCTGGAAATAATCTCAGTTACTATGAGCCTATCAGGTTTTTTTCAATCACTATTAGAACACTGGGCTATTATGGAATCCTTGAAATGTTAGAAACACGCAGGGGTTTAAAGGATCAACCAATAAAAGCTAGTTGAGCAATAAATTCATTGCTCAATTTTTCGTCTCATTTCATTTCATCTCATGAAAATCCTCTCATAAGGGATAAATCTAAAGGGTGTAGATGCACTCTCTAGTGTTCAATCAGATTATATTTTTATTCCCATCAAGTTTGACTACATGACCTCCTGAGATACCTTCCAACCTGAATTATCCTATGATCCTAAGTCATATTTTGTACTTTAGTTTAAAGATATCAACAGGAATATAAAATATATTCTAAATATAGTAAATCATTATAGCTGTAGACATCAGTTTGCATTTCCTTGAAAATGACACTTTATTGGAAATTGCTAACAGTTGCTAACAGTTGCTAACAATTAGGACTGAATGTTCTACTCATTAATTACAAAATACTGTGTTCCTTTTTTTTACATTAACTAAAGATGCTATTGATAATTCTCTTATTCCCCTTTGAATTATTGTGAATGATATTCTAAAATACTCTTTTCTGGTTTGTAATGAATTATTTCCAAGAAAAAAACCAGAGTATTCTTTCCTGCTTTACCTGAATCTACTAAAAGATAATTTCTCCTCATCTAAGAGCTGATTCACTCATGAATTAGATGACACATTTTCTTTAGCATTAGTGAGAATGCAACTACTATTTGACTGCAAGAAATTGGCGTGAGTGTGGTGAAGACAGACAAAAAAAGAACTGACACATTTAGTTGTTGCCTATATAGAACACACAAGCATGTTGCCTGAGCTTTCAGTGCAGAATTTGTAGTGCTCAGTTGGCAATGTAGACAAGTGCCAAAGCCAAAAGGTTTAGAAGTAATAACCACAAAAGTGATGGGTGATCATGGTGTTTTCTTTTTCCAAAGGATGACTGTTTTTATCTAATACATCTCTCATGTTTGCTTTTCCAGTCATAGTGGTGGTCAAAGTAGAGCTGGAAGTAAGTTCGTTCTACATATACTTTTGGGGGGGAGTTGTACTGCTTACCTTCAAACCCAGACCTCTGCAGCTTCCAAATAATGCAGTAAATATCCATAAGCATGCTAAATGTTAGCTAACAGGCAACAAACAAGGAAGTATAGTAGCCAAATTAACTTTCTTTCCACCTATGGGAACTTGGGCAAGAAAGAAGTTTTGTCTTCAGGTACTGTGAATCAGAAGCATGCTAGAAGATTACAGATCCTTAGTTTTTTTTGTGTGAAGGTAAACCATTCCACAAAACAGCACAGATATAACTGTCAAAATATTAACATGACCAAGAGGTTTTGTGCAGGAGAAATCCAGTTCTGAAATAGTCAGTAATACTATATTAATAATACAATTAAAGTTGCATTTTGCTGACAAAGTTAAGGGGAACTTCAGTTTCAGCAAAACTCAAGTCCTAACCAATATGACTGCAGCAGTTCCACAATGTCAAAACCACACATTCAAAGCCAGTTTCCCCTTTGGTAGCACGTATATTTATGTAGCATTCTCCGTTGATTATAAGAGCACAGCTCACCTTCTCAGCTTAGAATTTAGATACTAGTCATGGCAGAAGCATCTGCTGGCAGTGCTAAATGAAGCTGCTGCCAGCTAAGTACAAATTTCAGTGATCACTCTGACCAGTGGCTAGAACTGGACATGGAAACTGAGCTAACTCTACACCGAAGGAGGTGGGGCTCAAAGGTCAGAACTGATACCAAAATGAGGAGCTTACATTGTACTTGCTGGGACTGTTGTTGATCTGACATCTCCAATCATGACTAGACACACACAAAAATTTAAAAGTCATCAGTCATCATAATGAATGGGCCAAACCCAGCCATTTAGAAGTTCAACAAATACAGTGTAAATGCATTTGTTTTCAGTATTCATGCTCTTGTTATTGGCAGTGTCATGTTTAAATGCTGTGGATGGCATTCCCAACTGGGATAAGTCTAAATCACTGTTTTAATAAATAGGCTGTGCTGGTTTAAAGAAAGATTCCATTTGCAAGGATTTGCACAAACTGCACGCACATCTGACATGAGGCTAGTAATGAATATAAATGCATTAAATTTAATATTAAATATATTAAATATTAATATTAAATATAAATGCATTAATTCACTGTTTGATCTGTTAAAGAGATGTTCTCACCTCCTCCTTCTGATCAAGAAATTTATGATAGGATTGATGATGATGCTGCTGTTACTAGGTATGTTTTTATATCGTTTAAATAATTTGCTGCTTTATCAGAGTGTTTTCATTTCAGTTTTTAGTATTTTTGAATTAGGCATAATAATCAGCAAGTGAGTATACATCAGAATGGGTTCATGAAGCTAAAAAAAGGGATTCTTTGGTCCTTTGGAGAAGTTTTGTTTTGTAATTAATTTTGGTATGTCAGCAAAAGAAGCTGCAATCATGAAAATCCCCAAATCACCAACTAGACAGAATAGCTCTGAAATGAAAATAACAAACTAAAATGCTAGCTTGCTGAGTAACAACATGAAAGCAGAAAGCCAGTAGATTAATATCTATACCTACAAATATATCTAATATCTATAAATTGCCTAAAATACATATTTCTAGTTTAGCATTTTAGACATTACATGTCCTCACCTTGTGGCATATACATTGTTGTCATTAATGAGAATTATGTGCATCAATGGAGAATTTAAAGTGGACCTTTTAAAAAGAATGTTACATTTTACATTGTGATAATTGCATGCATACTCCAAAGGTCTGTATTTCAGGATGAAGATAGGAATAATATCTGGTCCTGGGGAATCCTGAAGAGGTTAAAGACCAAAGATGATAAAAAGACAAGTGTATGAGAAAAAACAACCAAAGTCAATGGGGCAGAAGATAATGGAGTTTTGTTGTAAGAGTCTGCCAGGAAATCACAGTGGACATTAACTAATACTAATAAAGCATTGATCACATGCTACTAACATGTTCTTGCAGGAGCCTAATGAATCACAAATCAAATTGCAACTCAGGATGATACTTTTTTGCAAAAACACTGACTTCCTTTCTTTTCACATGCATAATATAATTACTCTGTTAACAAGCTGTATTTGTTGCATAAGTCTTGTAATTAAAATATACCAATAAAATTTTTTGTTGAAGAAAACCAAAATAATCCATCATCTTTGTGCCACTCTGGTGATGTACGTTTGCTATATCCTCAGTTAAAATAGACTTTGCTCACCAGTACAATGTTGCTGACATAAACTGGTAAATCTAGTCCCATTAATCCAAATTTTAGGAATAATATGCCAAACAGAAAAATGCAAAGATTGTCTTCTCCCCATCTTGCCTAGAGGTTAGATCAGCAACTGGTGTTTTTACCACCATCTTCTCTCATTCAGTTCTGAACCAGTTTACTTTGATTCAGTGGTAAAAATACATTTAATCCATCAGTATTGTTGGTGTCAGTGGAGCTTCAAAATGTCTGGAGATTACTTGGAGCCCTTGTGTTGCACGTTTTTAAAATTATTTAAATGATGCAAAAGCATATGAATGTGATATAAATACTTAATGAGCATCTTTTTTTTTCCCCCAGCATGTCTCCTTCATCAGAGCAGTTTGGAAAAGGTAATTAATAGCCTACTGTTTAGTCTTCATATTGATTCCTGATCCTTTTTTCTGTATACATTACTCTCTATCATGCTAGTCACAAAAACACATCCAAGGAAGGAAACAGAATTTCCCATTGCTTACCCAGTTCCAGCAACCAAATTTCAAATATTGTGACTGATTTGGCTACAGACGAGGAGATACAAATACATTGCAAGCTCTCTAGAAAACAATTTAATGCATTTTTTAAGAAGTCATGATTTTTCTATGAGAGATTTCCACTAGTTCATTTTATTTGACATTAAGTATGAACAGATACACTTGGAAAGAAACACAATGCAAGACTTCAAAAATAGAGAGATGCTTGTTATTTTTATCACTTGCAGAGTCTTTGTAAGATAACATATAGTCATAAATATCAGCTCAGCCATGCAATAAGAAGCAAGTTCTTACTATTTTTGAGGTTGTTGCCTGAACTGAGTTCTAAACCTTTTATCTCCTACTGTGATTTTTGTAGCCATGGATTTGATGAGTTGAACAATTGCTTGCTTGCTGCAAATATGCTGGATGTGATTCAAAGTATGTTCTTGGGGTAAGAATTCTTTTCACTGCTTTGGCATTGCAAGATGGCCTAAAAACTAACATACATGTGATTCATATGCACTTCTAGGCAACGTTGTATTGACCAGAGTGCTATATAAGTGCCTGAGTGTACGTTAAAATTAAACCCTAAAAATATACTTTGATGCAACCCAGTGGGAAATGGACTAATTAAAACAAAGATTAAAGGCTATTGCATTACCCAATATGTGCTAAAATTTGCTTCAGCTTAAGAAGATTAAAATATCAGTCAATACCTATTATTATTAATATAGAGTCTTATTCTGAAAAGGTTGGCTGGTGTATGTTTTGCATAGTAGATTGTGCAAAACAGAGAACCCACAGTTACTATAGATGGTAAATGGCTACAGTATTTGCTGCAATTTCTTGTCAACTTAGCTATACTACTGTAGATTGTAACACAATGTATTCACTACTCAAGGATCACATAATTTTCCATTCTTTTAATCACTATTGTTTCAGATTGTGGAGATGATGTTTAAGATGGCATAGATTCCTCAGACTTCCCTCCTCCACCGGCTGAACTCAGGCAAGTGAAAATGGAAATTACTACTCTGATTAGAAATCTTTAATACACTGTGATACATTTTCAAAGTATTTACTAGAAGCAGATTGCTGCTAATGTATGCTTTATTTGGTATTGTCAGGTTTTGTAGTTCTCATAACCCTACTATTGACAATGGCAGTTGAATGCTCCCTGCCTCCATTTCAGATTGACATAATAATTAGACTATAGAATAAATAAGCATGCTTTGAATTTCAACAAATTCAGCCCCTGATGAACAAGAGGTAGAAATGAATGCATGGCCTAAAGATTCTTCATTACAGATTCTCTGCATGCAGTCCTCTTCCTATCAAAATTTGGAGACTGTTAGGATAAGTACTATATTTGATCTCAGACACTGCAGTATTTTATGAGAAAAGGAGATAGTTCCCTGTGTTATAAGCATGAAACACATCAGAAGGTATAAAGTTCAGCTTGTAAAACTTTTATCCCTGGACCAGGAAGTCATCGCCATCTCTGGAGCACAGATGTGTTATGAGCACAGATGCATCTGTGGAGATGACTGTAATATGTCACATCCTGTTGTCACTGACCACTCAGGTGGAGCTACAAAGTGCACTACAATAATCTAGTCTGAAGGCATTAAAACAGAGAGAGTTCTCTGAACTGTATATTCAAATGAAAAGACATGGCCCACCTTAAATCTAGGTTATTTATTTCACACACACACATACATTCATCATCAATGAAACTGCTATCCACAACTCCTACAGAGATCAGGAAGGATCAGAAAGTAGAGTCAGACTTCAAATTCACAGCTACAGCATCAGGAAGGGCAGTTAGGACATTAAACCCTTCCATGCTCATTGGCACAAGTCAACAGAATCAGGGATGTAGAAAAAACAATAGAACTCGAAACAGGTCATGTAATGCAGATTCCCCAGAGTAGCAAGGTCTTCTATGGGCACATAGGACTAACACAGCTGCTGTATGAAAGGCTAAGATGTTCCAGCTGCCTCCACAGTGGGGTGTGTTATTCAGCCTATTGCCCAAAGATGCATAGACTTCACAAAAATTGCCCCTTGCCGAGAGATTATAAAGTGATGGGTATCATTTACCTAAACTATTTTTGCTAGATGTAAAGTCCTCATTGTTGTAGTAGCTAGATACTTTGAATAATTTTCCATATTCACTTATGTAATAGATATATTAATATCAGAACTCATTAAAAGAAATGTAGGAAAGACAGCCCCAACTTTTCATTTCTTTTGAAATAAAATCTGTATTGTATTATCTATATTAGTTTTATAGAGCAAAGAAAATATACTAAAGACACATGAAGGTAAATGCATTTTCACTAAAATTATCAGAAAGGTTGTCAATACCTCAGATGTGTTGCTAATTTTATTTTTATCTGTAACCTCTTGTTTTAGTTCATCAAAACCAGCAAGCCTTGGAAAATGTAAATCAGATGAAAAAGATGCACAAAAGCTTAAAAAGATGGAAAGAGAAGAGAAAGAGTTCAGAAAAAAGTTCGAAGTAAGCTTTGTTCACATAAAATATAAAGACTAAAATATCTGTATGGTGTCCTCTAATTTGTACCCCTAATTTGTAAACAATCCATTATTTTTCCTTTGAAAGGTAAGGTATTACTACTTATTAAAGTAGTGATCTGCCTGTTTTGGGAGCTGTGTGAGGCTTTTCAGTGTTTCTCTGAAACCCTTGGCCAGGGTATGCACTGGCAGAAGTTTTTGCATTTTTTGAGAAGTCTGGACCATCTGGGCGCTGGTCTCTTCTCCCAAGTAACCAG
>NW_010558525.1:0-33417 GCF_000687285.1 Phaethon lepturus
AGTTGCTGAAGCTATTCTAAAAGAATCATTACTACTATTCAAAGGTAAGCCTTTTGCCACAAAGGAAAAAATAGACATTTGAAAAAAATAGAAACATGGGATTCAAAATCCTGACTTTCTCTGAAGCAACTAACTGTATTTCCAAAAGTGGGGGAGTCAACACTTCTTTCCTCACTGAAATCACACACATGTGTAGAGGGAGCAGTGCCACGCAGAGAACACCCCTTCCCACGTCCCCTGCTCCCCTGCCCTGCCATGTTCCTGCCCCGGTCCCATTTGGGTGCCTGGGGTTTCCTCAGAACAGATTTTCATGGGTATGTGCATGATGTTCACCACTGTCCTCTGAGCCAGCGTCTGGGGGTCTTGTAGCTCTGTGGTGCTATGCTGGAGCAAGGGTGACTTCTCTCTTGGTATCTTCAGACACTACAATTTATTCTGTTATTTCTAAGTTAACTGTAAACTAGCTAACTTGGGTATTGCTAGCAGTGGGAGCTTGCAATGGACAAGCCACCAAGCATGTACACATGTTGTGTACAGCTCATGCACTGTTCCCTTATGCCCCAGCTACCCTGCCAGATGCAGCACTGAGTGACCAAGGTGTTGGTTCACAAAACAGAAATGGTTTGCCCAGCAATGCCTGGATGCCACAAACACAACAACAGCATCTGCTTCCTTTCTGAGGTCTGAAAGGGAAGGAAATGTTGATTGTCAGCTTCTCACAGCTTCATTTAGTCTTGGCAATGCCAAGACTGTCCTTCCCCAGCCTTTGTCTACTTTCCACCATGTTGCATAGTCAAGGTGAGAGGATATGTAACTGTGTGGCAGCTGGTTTTCTGTTGTGAGTTACAAACATGCTCAACAGATGTTAACAACTCAAGGGGAAGAGAAAGATGCTTTTTACATCTTCTAATCTACCTGTGAAAATGTGTAAGTAGGCTCAACGTCTGAGTTCCTAGCCGCCTTCTTTACTATCAACTTGTTAGTAACGTACTTCAGAGAGAATAGTTTGGTTTGCTTTTGTTCTAAGGCTTTTTTATTCTGCCCTGACAATGCAAATTTTAAGATTGTGACATTTTCTAAGGGAAAGGAGTCTTAGCATATAGAAAAATCAAACTTCCAAAAGGTAATGACATTATGAGTTTTTTAAAAAATTGTCTCCTATTGAAACGCATATCAAAATATGACTAACCCTACCTTAAGTCACCAGCTACATTTTTTAATTTGGGAACTATTAGCAGATAATTACAGTCTCTTATTTTCATAATTCAGCCTTCTTTCTTTAGAGGGAATCCTGGATTTTACTAATCACTAGTTACTCAGACTTCAAATCAGTCATATCAAAAATAGAACTTCCTGCAAGGTAAAATAGATTTTTCACCCATTCTCTGTGACTTGGGCAACATAATTTTATGGGATGCCTCTGATCATCTCTTATTCACCTGTTCCAGGAAGTTCAAATTGTTCTATAAAGCCTCAGTGTCATCTTCTATCACCATTATGAATATTCTCAAAGGAAATATAAGTGTTGTCCCAGAGACTTGGCAGACAAGTGCATTAGTCACTCAGATCCTTTGCTATGAAGAATGATGGGACAAGTTTTGGCATTAGAGACAAGGTCAGGCTTATGCTGACTTAGTACTGTGGAGTGGCAAGCTTCTACATATTGACCAAGAGAGTGAGAGACGTTTTCTTTTTTTCTCTGTCCCTCTCTCCCCTTCTCTCTTTCCTTCTCCTTCTCTCTTATGTGTTTGCATATACATATATATAACTCAGAGAGAAAATCTAAGTTATTAGATGTCTATAATTATAATATCCGTCGTGTTAAAATTAATGGAATTATGGTTTATGTGTGTTTTTCAAAAGAGAAGCCATATCTGAGATACTTACCAAAGTCAGTTTATTTTTATATGAGAAAGTGATACATATGCCTAACATTAATGCAAATGGTCTACTTAAGAGTCAGAGATGTTTGGAAAAATTAATTTTAGTCCATGTAAACTTCTCTACATGCATGATTTCCAATACATGAACACAAGTTAATTATGTAGAAATGAGGAAAACGTCAGTTTTGGCTTTCGGTGTAAGTTATATTATTATAATAATCGGAGTTACTATTTGGAAAAATGAAGTTCCCAAATCCTCCATTCTGACATTAGTAAGACTCAGTGAAGAATAAGTATTATCTGAAGTTTACATATGAAATACAGGGTCCAGTTTGGACTTAATTCTGGACCTTTGCTTTGTCAGTGATGCCAACTCCATATTTCATGTGCCTCCCATAAAAACAGTACATTTGATAAGACTCCATCAGACTGTAAACCTCTCATTACTCAGCTTCTTCCTCCAAACCTACTGCTAATGATAAAGAAATTTGATGGATAACAGATGCTACATGTTCTGCTGCAGAACCTGTATGCAATGGAAGAAAACCACTCCAAATCTGTTATTACTTGAACAAGTATATTGCCCTTCTACCTTGTCCATATTTCATGGTTTTTTTTCAGACTGGGAAGACCTGGTAGAAGAATTGGCTTCTCCTTTATGTGGAAGAGGTATTTTGTGGCATTAATGATAACTAAAGAAATTAAAGAAAAAATAACAATGTAATTTTAATATGTATGACTTGTTGACATCCGTTAATCTAACTTTTAAGCTTCACTTCAGTATTAGTCATTAGAGATTATGCATTTGTAAGCAATTTTTACAACCCATGATTAACGATTACCTTCTGAATGTAGAACATTAATACAGTCCCTCAGTAGGTATGTTCATCCAGAAGACTGAATGTTTACAGGCAAAGCAAAATCACGGGGCACAGGAGATGACATATTTATTGATGAATGCACAGTTTTGTCAATACTACTGAAGTGAAGCTCTATCATATTGAACCATTTTGTCAGGAAGATCTTGTGTGGTGAGCTTGCACAATTAGGCTTTTTTCGTTTTGTTTTGTGGTGCTTTATATTTGAAAAAATAAAAATTATTTATTATATAGGCAGCAATGACAATTTTGTCGAGCATTTCTCAACCTTCTGGATGTTCCTGCTAACCACGTTATGATCCTGGTTTAAGATGTACCATTACAGGATGCATATTCACAGTTAGCATGGTTTTAGTGTTCTGTATTACCTTTCACTTTGCATGGAAGTTCTGCACATACCTGAGCATGAATACAAGATAATAAACTTACCATAACTTACTACAAACAAAAAAACAAATTCTTGTCAACCTTCTGCATTTTGGGCAAGACTGCAATTCCTGAGAAACCTCTTTGGCTCAGTGCTGGATGGAGAAATTAAAGTTGCTTAGGTGAAAACACATGAACACAGACATGAAAATGCAGAAGAGAAACATGGTACACCCAAATCTGTACATATACATATACATATATCAGCATATGTATACACATACACATATACATAGCTAAGAATTCTGACATAATTTATCCGGTACAGGGAACATGAGAATGCAATGCTAACAAACTCAGCTGGAAAATCTATAATCTCTGAATTCACTGATGTAGCGTGGAAGAAACTACCCCACTTTCCTGAGTTGTTTGGGTTCTGAGAAACATCTTTCTCTCTCTTATTTTGAGAGTTTTAGGGTAAATCCATGTATTTATCAGAAATAATTATTGTAATGAGGTCTGGTCTTACTTAGTTCTTAGATTGGTCATCTAGAGGCATGGTGTAACATTGCAGTGCAGATTTAAAAGTGGCAGCAGAAATAGAAAAGCTCTGACAAAACAGCATGGGCGTAATGAGAAAAATATGACACATTTTCAAGCTGGTAAGTTGAGTGTACATTTTCAGTATTTGCTAAGCTGAAAGCCTTATTGTTTCATAGTTGGAATTTACAGGTAATCAAAAATGACTACATCCTGGTGTTGGGGATCTTCCACTCAAGTTTCACTCATTAAGCTTTTAAACAGTCTTAAGGTCAAGCCAGACCTGAAACCAAAGCTGTGAACCCTCTTCTACATATGGACATATCTTTTTAATTATTATTAACCTGAATCACTTGACTTTATGGTGATTTATGGACCTTTATGAGATTAAGCCTTGCAGTGCAGTGTGGTCATCATGGGCAGAGTACGAGTCACAGCAGGGAACATGCAGGTAGTGTAAAGCTCTGCTGAGGTCTGTCTTGAAAACAGCAGGGTTCTGCATTTGCCAATGTTATGGTGCTTAAAGGAGGCCATAGAGATGTGGCATAGGGATGTTCTCACTAATTCTCTATGCGTAAACCACTCCCAAATCAGTAATAGCCAGCCCTTGGCTGGGGTGGTGAATGTGGGAGCTGAGCAGCAATTGGGATCTAAGACAGAAGTGAAGGATGTGAGCAGGAGTGGGTGGTGGGATGCGAGATAGAGACTGTGAAAGGATGAATGATCAATCAGAGATTCCTGGGAAAGAAGGAAGTGGCAAGTGCTGGCAATCACCTTCAACAGCCACTTCTACCCAGCCATGTTTAACTGCCTCCAGCCCTCGTCAACCATTTGGCTCATGGCACTGTGCATTTAAGACACAAACTCTCTCTGAATTCAGGTCAGCCTTCCTACTGATTTCACTGGGAAGACACACTCTTGTGATAACATTTGGTACCATACGTTTAAATACTCTTATCCTCATTTTCTCTTTACATTTTCCTTTTCCTCTATAGTTACTGTGTAACACTTTCAATGGCAAATACTTTGTGGGCAAGGATGTCCTGTACACAGACACCCAGTTTAGAAAGGGCATTTCTTTTGTGCAAATAAGTGATATGAGTAATACACTAAGAAACCTACCCATGAGTCTGGTGCTGAGGTCTTCATTCTGGGAATAGTCTCACCAATGCAAGACTACCTACGGTTGTGGTGCTTTATTCTGGTTTATGTAACTAATGCCAAACAGAATAAAAGAACTCATTATTCTAGCCTATTAAAATGTGTGCATTGAAATTTTGTTCTTGTTTAGCATCTGTCTCCTTTGAAGTGTTCTGCAAAAAGGGTCGTTGCACTTAGAGAGTATTTATAACTGAGAAGGATTTTTGTCTAGTGTATCTGTCATTGCCACAGATTAATATAGGAAAATTACTAATTCTACAGAGTTAAAGAAAACAAGAATGGACATGGTGGTCTTTTTTTGGTTGTGGTTTTGGGGTTTTTTTTAAATGACCCTATGTACTATAAGGATCATTTAAATTATATACTCTTTATAATGATAAAAATGTCATATCATGCATTGGTCCAATATTATGATTAACATGCTATAAAAAATACATTTTAGTTTAAGTATCAGTCTCTTTTTTAAAGTTATGTACTAAATTAACAAATTCCATTTTTCTTTTGAATGTAATGTTTCCCTCCCAGCCCCCAATTCTAAAGTGATACTTTGTAAGGGTTGTGGTCACTGTAATGCCATAAAACAGTGATCACTCCTGGCTCTTAATCAGTGCAAACCACAAGAAACAAGGAATTGGATGGGAAATTCAATTCTAAACTGTAATGCTCTGGAGTAGATGATAAAAGTATAGAAAATTTCAAAGAAAATCTTCTTCTGGGATTAAAAGAATAATCTCATTTGTTTGCAGATATGAGTACTTAACGTACTCTTAATATATTTCTGCAGTTAGTGGAATATTTCATAAAAAACCTGTGATGAGCAAGAATGCTCTCAATTTTCTACTTCTCTGCTATGTGCAATTACTTAGTGCACAATATGCTTTTAAAGCAGCATCTTGAAAACGGAGTACATTACATAGACATTGTGTAGAAATCTACAACCACAGTATACTGAAAGGAAGCACTCATAACAGTAATCCTTTTTTTTTTTTGACATCTAAACCGAACAATAATTTTTTTGAGCTAATTTATTCTTAAGTTGAAGATGTTATAGTTTGCAAGGTCCAGACAGAAACTGGTCCTGAAGTAAGTGAAAATATACTTATGACCAACAAAAGCAGTACTGTTATCATCACAGAAAATTAACATGGAGATCAGTAATAATACATTCTTCTTCACACACAGAAAACTGTATTTAAGAGACCACTGAAAGATTTGATAAAAATTAATTGCTCAGTATACCTAGTTTTCTAAAGAGGAGGAAAAAGAAAACTCTCTATTAGGTAAATACGGTAAGTTATGTGATCTGCTGCTAACGGAAAATTAAATAAAGGGTCTGAATAAATTTTTAGGTGCACACAGGGCTTTTTTACACCCACATGAGCATTTGCAGAATTTTGCAATTCAACACAGAAAATTTCTATCAGATCACCCATTTCCATGTTGGGCAAGTACTGTTCACAATCAAATTCTTCAGATTTAGTCCCACCTGTATTTAGTGCTTTTTGGGTGGAATCAGTGTTCAGCAAAGATCAGCATTTACCCTAGCTTACTCTGTTTCCCATAGGTGTCCCATGGAGTCAGAGAACCTGTGTTTATGTCATGCTAAGGCAACTACACGAAAACATACCTTCTTTTCTGTATCATCTCTCCACATTTTCCCTGTTGTGACCTACGTTCTCCTATATATTTAATCTTGGAGAAAAGAAGGATGGTTTAAAGAGTAATAGAATGAAAACTTTTTCTGTTTTATTTCATATTATGACATATCACCATCTACACTTTGGTTAGTCCTTTAAAGCGTACACCTCTCAGTTTTGTAAGATTGTAAACTCCAATATGTGTGGACAAATATTCAACTCAGGGCTTGCAAGGTAGAGCAGACAAGGTATGGCTAAAACTGTAAATTATTTTTCAATAATTTATCCTCAGGTACTCCCACTGAGGAGCTTGTGTGGACTTATGCAAGTGCAGAGCACAGAAATAAACAAGATAGGTAAATGGCAATTCTGATCTATTTATGATAACCGTCAGGACATGTCTTCACTCAAAACCTCTTCTCATCGGGTATGATTGCCACTACAGTACTCTACAATTGTGAAGATAAGAGGATATTATTCTCTGGCATTTCATTTTTCTTCTCTAATTTTTTATTTTATTTCACCTCATATTTTATCCCTCAAATGCAAAACTGTAATAACTTGTCAGTCACACCTTACAGTGTAGCAAAATTGGAAATTAAATTGAGAAGAGGTGGAAAAGCATGTTGCCTGTCTGTTCTGTAATTAAATATCTCCCTAGGTCTAATCAGTAAAAGGACAAGCCAGCTGAAATGCTTGTGCACATCTTTACATGATATTCTCAGTGTCAGCTGAACCAAGCCAAAGATTGTGTGGAGATTCACTCCTCTGAGGCCTGCTGCGGTATTGATTCTTTATTACGGTACTCAGTAGCAAAAAGAAATTCTGCATCATTATTCAAACATGCTCCTCAAAACACTATGAAATATCTTTTGCTTGACAATACCTTCTCAGTCAAAATTTAATGCTCACTTTAGAAAATAGTCCAGTAATAATTTTAAATCAGACAATTGACTTAGGAGTCAAAAAAAGTCACATCCCTGTCAAAAAGCAGTACAAATTATTGAAAATTTCTTATTCTGCTTCTTCTTGGATATTGATTCATTTCTGTCTAACAGGAAAGAAAGAAAACTGTAATTACAGCAGCGCTGTTCATGCTACCATACTTACATGTATATCAGGTTTTCCAATTTTAACCCCTATTGTCACAGGTTTCTAAACCCAGCAGTAGTCTGCCACCCACAAGCTCAGCTGTTCTTCAACATCTGAATCCTAACAAGGGTTATATATTTAAAAAACTTTGGGCCATATTCTGTTCTTAATTATCCTGCGATAAATCTGGACTCATACCATAGTACCCGAGCACAACCTTTCCATTCCACTTTTTATTATTTTCTAGGAATAACTCAGTTCAAAAATAATGTCTGAAATCGACATTGTTAGTCTCCTAACACAGATTTAGTAATCTGAAGATTTCAGAGAGGAAGAAAGTATTACAATGCCCCTTATTATAGTAATGATTGGATTATGTTTAAACCTGATAGGGTGATCATATTGCACTTGAAAAACTTTTTGATCATT
The DNA here is from genome assembly GCF_000687285.1 of Phaethon lepturus. Lineage (NCBI taxonomy): Eukaryota > Metazoa > Chordata > Aves > Phaethontiformes > Phaethontidae > Phaethon > Phaethon lepturus. The sequence continues at coordinate 7,987 of NW_010558525.1, forward strand.
ATTGTGTCTGTAAATGCATCAGAGGAGTTTTTATGATTCTTTAAAAAATTGCTAGGCATTTTATACCTCATCATCACATAGAAGAGAACTGAGTTCTCTAGATCAGCATTTCTTTATCTAACAGATAGTTTGTTCAAATGGCAGTGAAGAGCTAGCTCTTGTGGAGAGGCACTGATGATGTATGAAGTGGATGGAGCTTGAGCAACATATGGTACAGTTTCAGAGAGATGGGAGGAGGTGTATTTGGTTTCATTTTTTTAATTAGGAAATCATCTTTCAATGTCTACAAACCCCTAGTTATAGTTCTAGGTCAGCCAGCCTAGAGAAAATATTTTTAATATTAAGGGCAATAAATCTGAACTGGCTTTTGAATCCTATATTCCATTATTTGATGCTTTTTCTGACCAGTGTGAAAAGAAAAACTTTCCATTAGCCTATTACGACCTTAAAAAAGGAGGATCAAGGTTCAATTCACTTCAAATCAGGATCTAAACTTGGAGGCACTTCAACAGATATTTAATTTTGTTCTCATGAAATGGAATAGTAAGTGATGGTAATTGATGGTAAATAATTTCTCCCTAACTATGATTTAAGTGCATACAAAATTAAACTAACATTAATGCAATTTTAACAGGTTCGTCACTTAGCAGTTCTTAGTCTTTTGAAGGGGCAAGCAGTGCCAAAAGAAAAGCATATTCTGTCATATCTTATCATCAAATACCATATTTTAGGTTTTTGTATCCTACCTCAATTAAATATTAGAAATAATGAGAGATTGATCCCAATAACGAGTTGACTATTTTGGGGCTTTAAAAAATGGGTTTGTGTATTATTTTTAGATTATTGTCTGGAAAATTTTTCTGAAAACTTTCTGAGGATCAGCCATGATTGCAAAAAACCTAGAAGCAGGCCTGAAATAAAGAGCAGATGTAAGAGTCATTAGTTCAGAAAAATCTGGGTGCACCCTTCAGAAATGGCACCTCTGCCGAAAACATTCCTACAATACATCATTGCATCACAAATGGAAAAAGAAAAGCAACTCTCAAATAACTTCCAAGAGCTAATGCAGCCGGATGTTTCAGTCTAATTTTGTTGAATTAGGGAAACAAAAAGCAGACTTCAGCACAGCCATTAATAAAATCTATTGCCATAGAAATGAATCACAAGCGAGATTTGAAATATCACGTATTTGCAAATTACATGTGTATTTTACAAAGCATTTAAAGCATATTAAGTGACCTATAAGGACCTATTTTTCACTCCTTTCTTCTCAGGTACAGCTCTGAAATTAGCATTGGAGGACTCGCTTGTTTTAAAGCAACACACATGATAATGTTTCTTTAATCATATTAACCTGGCTGTGATAAGGATTCAGTTAAGATTGGGTTAACCACATCTAGTGGGTTAAATCGTACAGAGAGAGGGTTAAAGTGTACTGAACCAAGTTTATCGAGAGAGACACGACAGTGCTGTGTCTTGTGGAGCACTGTGTTGTGGAGGGATGTTGCTGTCTCTCTAGGTGATAGAGGAGTCGGTGACAAAATGAGGTAGTGACCCACTCAGAGATGTCTAACATATGCTGGCACAGATGCTATCAGACGTCTCCCACAGGGAAGGAGACAGGGAGTGATTATTGAATATTAGGGAAATTTGTACCAGAGAGGATTAAAGCTTCTTTCTTTTCTTTTCCTGTTTAGGGGGAGGGGAGGAGAAAGGAGAGCGATCATGTCACTGCCCTGCTGTAGAGAGGAACAAAAGATAAGCAACTGAAGTTCAACTTCATGAGCTGCCCCCCCTTTTGATATATGTAAAGCCACATGTTCAAGCAACAGTAGATTAACATGAAGATCTTTCATCTCTGGAGATAAGAGTTTAAATCTAGGTCAGATCCCTATGGTAGCATTTTGAGATGAAATATAAAAATGCCCTTGGTATTTTTGCTTCTAGAAGAGAACAAAATAGTTCACTGCCCCATTTTTCATTTCATTTTGTAAATTAGTTGATTTCAGAAGTTTTAAAATTCATGTACATGTTAAATGAATATCTTATTAGCAAATTCGTTTATTGGACATTTGCTTTCCTCTGTTGCCCCTATCAATGCAATGCATAAAGCAAGTTCAACATAGGGATATACAAACACAGACCACTAAAAGAACAAAGGAACAAAGGGAGAAATTTTGACTGACTGAAATTGCCCATAAGGGAAATGCTGATAGTGCAAACAGAACCAAATATACGTATAAATAGTGAATAAAAAAAAGCAAAAATTAATTTTGTGACACATTGTGGAGTTCATATACCAGTTTTCACACAATGCATGCCTGAATTTATTGGAGTGTGGCAGAATGTAATACAACTGTCTGTATCAAAGGTTCAAATTATTGACATGGGTAAAATGTCTGGTTAATAAAAATGCTGTTCTGCCTACTCAGGTATGAATTTGACCAAAATAGAAACCAACTTAGGAGTATTTATTTTTAATAACGTGTCTTTCTTATTATGGTATTTCCTAGTAATATATCTGTGCACACAAACAAAGATTTTAGAAATACCGTAATAAATATTTCATTGAGCCTTCCTTTTTTGCTTGGACTTTGTGGCCTTTAAGACATATGGATGTAATGAGAAGCAAGAGAATCCAGAGCTGAAGCTCTCCATCTGCCTGATGTACCCAGAAGACACACACACGCTCTGTGGGAAGGATAAGCATTGCCAACAGTACCTTCCCCATTCAGGTTTTGAAAATACCTTTCCCAGTGGAGCAAGGAGTTATCAAGTATCTTCAGGGAGATTTCACTTTCAGAGCTATAACTTCAAGACTGATCTTGAAGAAAGAGTTTGCTTACAAAAATTGAATCTACAAGTTGTATGCCAGGTTTTGGATTTCTAATCTGTATTCACAAATCCAATTTCTATATTGCAACAAATGTTCCTGATTTTTCCAATGTCAGTCACAGTACTGAGAACAATTTGGCAATCAGACAATGTTTTCAAAGAAAATAATTTTAAAAAGAGAAATTGTTACCAGAGGACCCAAATGAAGTATGTTAAGCAGAGCACAAACTCAACTCCTGTTATGGTTGATCTTTCACACCATGGTATCACTTCTGCATTCCTTTCTCAAGTGTTAATTGCCATGAAGTTGTATTTTTCTGAAGAGAAACTTCAGGATTAGGGCCAATAGATATGTTTTTCTTATCCAATCCAGAACCCTCATCTACAGACCATATTCTGTCTGGGTATGGTCTATGGGATTAACTGGATTTGCTACCGTTTATAGTTCCTAAAAATAGATTTTAAAGTGTTTTTAAAGGGAAGAAAGTTGTGCTACCCCAAAATCTTTGTTGCGGTAGGGACCAAACTCTGACATCAGCACATAAGCACAATGTAAACCAATCAAAAAATTTATTTTAGAGCCTACTCATAAGGCTCTAAAGTGTTTTTAAAATGTTTTTAAAGGGAAGAAAGTTGTGCTACCTCAAAATCTTTGTTGCGGTAGGGACCAAACTCTGACATCAGCACATAAGCACAATGTAAACCAATCAAAAAATTTATTTTAGAGCCTACTCATAAGGCTACCTTATCTATGCCCATGCATGTCTCACAAGCATGACAGCGATGAAAAAAATCTTTGGACAAACTAACAGACTTACTACTTTTTTTTTCTTCTTTAGGAGTGTTACCTTCCATCTCAAGTGCTCCAGGTGTAGCAGCCTCCACCATGTGGCTGCTCTTCTGCTGCATCTTTGACTGAACTTGTCGATGATGTCTCCAGGCAGCAAATAAATCCCAGGTGCAAAGATGTTTCCAAAGCAAATTTATTCAAAACAGAATTCAGATAAACTCTGGCCCTATTAATATTTACATCTTTTCTGAAAGATTCTGTGGGAAGACAACATGATTTTTTTTAGGTTTTGTGTAAAATGAAGTGGATTTTAGTTGAATTTTCAATGTCATCTATTAATTTCTGTGAAGATTATTGTCAATCATTAATACACTCCTGGGGGTGCTGAATGACACCTCAAAAATAGTTTTGCACTGAGAATCTTAGGAAATGAGTATTAGACTTTGTGCACCTTGGTTCAGCAATCTGGATGGATAGATCATTTTTGCATGACTAAAGCAAGCAAGATTGGCTGGTTAGTTATACATCAAAGTAGAAAATAGTTGAACAAAAGAAATGGGGGTCTGTGTGAAGAGGATGGCTAAAAATCAGAAGAACACATATTCATTTTTTAAAATGAGCCTTTAAAAATTAGCTTCTTTGTTCTCCCCATTTTATTTATATCCTTCTAGGTTTAATAACATTTTCTCTAGAAGTAGCAAATGGAATAATGCAAGGCTAATCCAAAGAGATACATTGATGGGGGTTGTGAGATGGTCTGGCACACAGTATAAAAATGGATGTGAGAAAATATCATGCAGCTAAATCAGTGCCAGAAAATGATGCCATCTAAGGAGTGAAAGCAACATAGTCAGCTACATAACAGTATGACTTTGATATAACCCTACAGGCAGTTCTACACCCGCAAGCAGTCTGCACTGAACACAGCCACATTGCTGGCAGTGAATCCATACAAAGGACTAGCCACAGGCCATGATGCCACTGCAGGAAGAATATATATTTCAACATTTGACATCTTGCTCTAACAGCTGCCAAGTTTGGCTGTAGCTATTGACCTGATTGCTCAAGGACAGAGAGGAAGAAGAAAAGAAGCAACATAAGCAAGTGATAGTCAGAGACTTAAAGATCAGGAGCATCCATGTAGATGCATGAACAGACACACTGCCCATAGGCACTAAAGATCCTCTTCTGGGAAATAAAAGCTGTATAATTATACAAACATATACAACCATATTTAAAGAGATTTAACATAGTGGAGCTGAATGAAAAAAATTTACTATATTTGGAAAATACCTGGCCCTTGGTTGTATTCTACAGGGTTTCACTGCAGGCTTTCACTGCTGCATGCTTAAGAATATTCAGTATCTCAAGTGATTCTGAATTAGAAAAATTTCCAAGGGGAAAATCATGCCCAGGTAACTGATGAGAAGTATGGGATGATTACATTATCAAAGTCTGATCAGTTTTAATGGTAAGGAAAAGAATTAAAAGCTGTTAAATTTCCAGTGGGCTTCTCATGTCTTTACAACCAGAATCTCTGATTTTGTGTAACCTTCACCGATGCCGGCCCTGTTGACAGCTTTCTCTTAAAAACTTCTCTTTTGCTGTTCTGCCCAGAAATGAAATCTCCATGGCAAGGGTTGTCATTTACTCCAGGGCAGATTTATCAGGGAAGATAATGGGGTTGTCATGTCCCCTTAAATACCTATTAACACTTCCCTCTGTGATGCATATTACGTGTCACAACAAGCACATAACTGAGCAGGTCCACTTTGCCATTGCAAGTCCACTCAGGTAAAATGTAATTTGTTTGTTTATTGGGGCAAGACATCATGGAACTGTTTGGTTTTGCTTGAAAGTAAACATAAGTGTTTTATTTTGTATTTATTTCTAAAACCAGTTATAGGAATGGATTACCACGTCTACCCTAAGGTTGTATTTAAAGGCACAGATGTGAAGAAAACACATATTTGTTACTCTCTTTTGGAAGCAAGGCTGTGTAGCTCCTTAGTAATACTAGGAGCTCTAGTGCTTTGTGGTTTATGGCTGAACTATAGAGCTAAGAAGCTGTTGCAAATGGAAACTGTGAATGCTTTAGCTAAAAGATAAGGACTAAAGCTATTAGTTCTCTGTTCTCTTGATGTCATCCCTGTCCAAATTAATCCAATATTTGTCTCAATAACAGCAACAAGCAGTTATGTTTCTAATACAGGGGGATGAATAAAACTAAAGGAAAACAAAGGTTAGGAAATTATTTTGATATTATACACTTCAAAATGTGCTTAAAACTTTTTTCTCCAATATTTCCTTGAAAGCCCTTTTTTAAAATACATATTCTGAAAATGTTTTTTTCTTTTGCACTTAAGGGGTGGATTTATGCATTTGGTTCTCTATTTTAAAGGATATTTATGATTATTTGAACTGTGAAAAATGGTAGGTAGGAATCTATGTTCATATGTCTGGGTACCTTCTAAAATTTTTATGAATTCTGTGCGTTCTGGCATATTACTTTATGAAAAGTAATTACTGACTTGCCAGATGAGTCACAATTTGACAGCTACTTTAAAACTGTGTTCTCTTCAATTTGGGTAAAGCAAACGGACAAACAGTGAATAACATGGGAATTGTACAAACAGCTATAGCAATTCAGCGTCACAAGTCACTTGTGAAATCTATAATATGTGAGGAGATTAGTAAGTGAGTATAAGTACAATTCAGTATAAAAGGCAGCCTGAAGTTTTAAAGGTGACCTGCGAGGAATGTTGATTTGTTTATTTTCCCTGAAACAAGTCTTGAGTTTATTTATTTATTTATTTATTTATTTATTTATTTATTTATTTATTTATTTTCTCCTGTTTTTGATAGCATGAAAACAAATTTTTAACTTCTGTCTCTCTTATTGTCTTGAAGATATAATGAATGTGAAGCCTGTTGCATATGTGTTTTCATTTTGTTGGTGGGAGAAGAGGGTGTAGACAGGATTTACCAGCAAATGAAAGAAAGATTTTGTGAAGGGAGAAGGATGTTAAATTTTTAATGAAATTATCCTTTAAAAAATGTTCAATTTAACAAATGCAGACAAAGAAATTTGCCTGAAAAATCCCTCCTTTGTTTTGCATTCATCTGTGGTTTTGCAATATTCTTCCTGTCCGTACAAGCTTTTTCCTTGATGTCTCCCTCAGACATTGTCACATCTGGCCAGTCAGTGGTGGGAGGTGAGCCACTGGAATTGCCCGCCCGTGTCCCGCTGGTCTGCAGCTTGGCACAGGGGCAGTACAGCAGTGCAAATTCAGCCAGCCCAGTGGTACGGTTTTGATTCAGTTTAGGGAGAACAATTGTATGTTGACTCTTGACATTTCCTGGTAGAACTGAACAGTTTCTCTAGAATGCACAAGGAGAGTTTTTCTCACTTTATTATAGGGTACAGCAATATTATCAGAATATTGTCAGAATATTGTCAGGCACAGTCTTAAATGCTGCCAATAGCCAAACTGTGGTCTGCTAGTTAGATAATTGCAAGGAGGCAACTGGAGCATGAGCTTTGAAAAAACAGCTAAGAGTCCTTGGGAATACTGTGAAGAAATCATCACTGTTGCCTTCCCTTTCCTTACTATATGTCATTCTATTTCATCCTTTCATCCTACCTAAATCTCACACTCAGTGATAGGCAGAAGGAACTAAACACTTTATCATTTTTAAGATGCTCTGACTACATCTTCCTGCTTTTATTTGGCCAGCCTGAGGCTTTTGCCTGCATGCTCTAGTGAAGCACACTGGGTCCACTGTCAATTAGAAAACTGAATTCTGCCATCCTTGTAGATGCACACATTTTTTTCAGTTTAGTGCTTCTGTTTTGTGGCTTCATACCAGCTGAGGAGCTGATTCTAGCAGTACAGAAAGACATCAGTTCTTGAGCATTTGTTTTTTTAAATATTGGATTATGTTTACATGTTCCTATTAATAGAGGCTGACATTTAGCTGACTGCACACTGTGTCAGTTGCTTAGATTCTTGCATGAGAATAAGATAAACATCATGATTCATTTACTGAAGCTGTAGAAATAAGTCTTGCAAGAAGTGAAAGATTTATGCCGGAATGACTTCTCTTCCTCTTTTTCAGGCAGCATGCTAAAGGTAAACTATGATGGGCTTAGGAGTGGTAGATATCAGTGCAGTATAAACATACAGGTAGACAATTGTAGCAATAGTATAGAAGATGAGGCAAACAGTAAGTCAAATAAATAACACTAATTTGAAAATATATATATATGCATGAGTAACACACCATATTGCCTTTATCTAGTATATGAAATTTTCACTTTTCACTTTTCCTGTGTTAAATCCTTCTATCTTTATTTTGATGAAGCTCTCTCTGAGGCCAGTGACTAGTCTAAGAGAAGACAAACTCCAAAGTAGAGTCTACTGTTTGTTTTGTAGAAGTTAAAAATTGATGTTCATGTAGGTATTAGTCAATGCATAGTGGGCTGACTCTGATTTCAGGCTAACACAAATCACAACTGATGTGAGTGGAGATACTGCGATGTGAAACTCCTGTGAAATCACAGAGAGATATATGGATGCATTTTTAACCAGGCAGATTTCCTCTTTTTTTATTCTGCAACATGGAAGAAGACACCAAGAGCCACCCGGGAGATATTATGTGAAGTGGAAAAGACTAGGTTCAGCTGGGTTATGAGATCAACAGGTGGTATCTACACTATTAAACAGTGCCTGGATATATTCATAGGCATAAGAACCCATCAGCACCCATGCTGGCAATGTGTTACAACAATCCTTCCTATACTTCTGGCCCATAGCAATGAAGTATCTCCCAACAATTCCCTGACACAGAAGCAATGGCCAGATAGTTTTCCCTGGAGAGTCTGGATGTTACCTTCCTATCCTGATGAATAGGAGGACTGAACATTGCAGAGGCTTGCTATTCCACCTCAGCTGGTATCAGTTCCAGAAAAAGGTTCTGGACTTATTTAAGTTACTAGTAGTGTTGTATCCTTCCTAATTGTTCAGATCTAGCCATTGTATTTTATACATTTATGAAGAACTTCATGCATTTGTAAGAAAAGGAATAGGCATTAATAAATTTCTACACACCGTGTAGAATGTATTTAGAACAAACAGAAACTGTTAACATAATCTTTAAAACAACGAGATTTACTCATAATCAAGATGTTGCCTCTTCCTGCAGAGCCTGATGTTGTCTCTTCACATTATTGCGTTCTTTTTCTCCTAAAAGCTTACCAGAAAATGCAAGACTGCTGCTCCTGCTGTGCCCAGCCCACCTGATTTGCTGAGGAAGATCTTGCCCTTCTGCATCTCAGGAGAGAACTGAATGGGAGTCACAGGGATTTTTGGCCTCGTCCTCTGGATGATAGGGTGCTGGGTCCCACCTTACAGGCAGAAAACATAACATTGTCTTATCTGAAGGAGGAGGCAGAGTGAGGAGTGATAGAATTTGTTAAAGACAGAGCTAAAGGTTTTTTTTTGTTTGTTTTTTTTTTTCTTTTGTGATACAAAATCACAGCTAAAAAAAAGGTCCATCCTGTAGTTTTCTGTAGGAAGTTGAGTGCAAGAGGATGCATGGACAATGTCCTTGCAGCTATAGAGTAGTAGTAACACATTAGCAGTGCAGGTTGACACCAGTAACAATGTGAGAAATAAAGATGGCCAAAGGAAGAATTTGGAATTGTAAATCCGGAAATCAGCATAACACTAGTTCCCCTCAGAGAATACCCCACTAGAGGTAAATTTTGAGGAAGAAGAATAAGCAGGGAGCAAAGGGAGTTGTGATAACCAGTCCCTTACTAGCTCTATGTGACGAAGTGTGCTCTAGCATGCATGACTGGGAAGAAGCGATGACAGGGCAATCCTTCCTCTTTTTGCTTTTCTTCCTTCCCTCCTTCCAGATCCTGGCAGCCTCCAGTCCTGCACCCGTCATGCTGCAATTCTCAGAGTTGAGCTGCCCATAAACCCAGGTTTTGCTTGGGCTGAAAAAAATCAGATGCAATGGTAAAAGAAGTTTTTTTTAAAGTAATTCATCATTTTTACCAGTAGAGGTGTTTTATCTGAGACACATACTTGCCGTGCACCATTTGATACACCTAACTTGAGGATTATTGTATTTGTTTTGGTTGGTTGTCTAATCGGGGAAAAGAAGACACACTCGACATATAAAAGAGCATTCCATTGGCAAGATACATCCATTGCTGTTCCTGATATCAAGTCATGCTGCAGCTGTTAGCTTAACCTATTTTAAAATGATTGCCATGTTCTTTAGGCTTTTTTTCCTAGAAGGGAGAATGTTAATATATGTCAGAGAAGTGCTGTATGTATTACCAGTATTCTGCCTTAACAGCTTGGAGTTAAAATGCAACGTATTGCTCTGCAAATACAGACTTCATAAAGATCATGTGAATATGGATACTATGATAAGATTAGGGGTAGTTCTTGCTTCATACATATTTGTGTTATATTTATCTCAGGACAGAGTGCTCTGTCTCAGTGAAATATTATATATTTCCCAATAAAATATTCTCTTACTGTGGATCAGAGTTGGTGTAAATGGTAAAAGTTCTTTTGTGGGCCACTGGTTTATTGTAGCTGAGTATGTCAACCTGTGTTTTGGGGGCTTTGTGGGAGGGGGTTGAGTCTGGTAATCTTGAGCAAGATAAAACTACTGGAGGAATTGGAAGAGGTAGTGTAATTTTGCCTCTGTTCTCAAGCTGTGTTGTCTGAAGTGGCCTGAATTTCTTACACAATATGCTTTATCCCTTGTGTCTATATAGTAGTTCTATTTGAGAGAACAAGGTTTATGTGTTGAAAAATGCAGAAGTGAGGCAGAGGTCAAATGTACATACTGTACAGCAAATACTAGGAGTAATTTGTGCACCTGTATTTTTGGAAAATGTTTCTTTGTGAGTTACAGTAAAGTGCTTTCTAAAGCTGGGAATGTCTAATTTTTTTATTGACTTAAGTTTTCTTTCAGCTTGTGAACTTAAAATTCAAAGATCAGGTTTAGAAAGTGACTTCAAATAGTTATTTTTTAGTTTGTTAGTATGAGAAAGAAAATATAGATTACCTGAGTCCTTGTTTTTCATTTAAGAGGATGGATCATTCTTTAAGAACAACATGAAAGCATGTAAATTACAAGAATTAGGCCTTATTATGACATAATTACACCTTTAAAATTATCATAAGGCAAAGCTTCAGTGTATATGTGTACCTAGAGATAGTTACACATAAGTATCTATTATGATATAAATAGTATGTTTCCTGAAGACTAAAACATAACTCTACTACACAGATTAGGCCAACATAAAACCAATTAAATTGGTAAAGGTATAAACATAATTGAAATGACAGCGACTCTGAACAACTGAGTAATTCTTGCAGAGGTAGAGAAATACGTACAATAATGTTCCTTAAAGATGCAAGTCAATCAAGTCTGTAGTCTCTCTGTGAATAAGTCATCATTTTGAACAAGAGTGATGTCCGCAGATAAACTTTCAGATTTGCTCTTTATAGATTTTTTTATATATATAGCACAGCCGAAAAGTATTTTTCTTTGCATTTTCTTTGCATCAATATCTGCATAAATGCAGTTAAATTTCACAGCATAAGCACTTGGAAATTAAGTAAATGTGACTACAATATTTGAATTGTAAAATACACGATGTTATTGCAAGATCCTTCATACCAAGAAATATTATGAAGACATACATTTTTAATAGTCTAAGATGAACTGTTCATCTTTTTAAAAAGAAAGAATAATAATATTCATATGCAACGCAGCATTCTTGGCCAGAACAGTCTGTTTACTTCTATACTTTGACATTCGAAGCATGTAGGGATTTCAGCAGTGTGAAGGACAAACATATTCACACAAGAAAATTTCTAGTCCTCTGATCTAGTTGTATTCTAATTTCACATTGGTATTCTTGCATTTCTGCATGTTTAGATTTTTCTTCCCCTGTGCAAGGATGACTTTTCTAACATTATGTTTTTAAATCTGACAAGGTCATACAAGCTAAAAAAAAAGAAGAAGAAGAAGGGTCATCAAAAGGGGAAAAATAACAGAACTACGGTGAAATGGCTCTCTGTTGGCCTTTGTATCGATTCAGAGTGTGTCAAAAGGGTCTTTTGTCGTGCCCCTACCACAGCATACTAATTTGCTAGATCAAGTCTGTCAGAATATCGACTGGAAGTAAAGAACTACAGTGGCAGCTTTTGTGTTTCATACAGCAGGGAGCCTGTGTGTGAAACAGGATTATCAGGGGGTCATGAAGAGAGTCAAGGGATGTCCATCACTTCCCTTCTGGTAATGTAATGGGGCGGGTGCCTGGATGTGATTAAGATGTAGGACACAGGAGGCATAGTGGTGAACAAATCAGACACACACACATGCAAATCAGGTTGGCTGCTGTTAACCACATATTTTTAATGAAAAATCCAGAGACAGACCAAACAAATATCTAAACAGCTGCATTCAGATTAAACATCAAACAGCCTATTCAATGCCTGGTGTGTGCGTCTGTGCCTGCATCCATGTGTGTATGTATAGAAAACGTACAACACGTACAAGAAAGGGTTTAATTCTTATTTTTTTATTTCTTTATGCAACGTTTCAATCTACAAGTGTTTCTGCTACCTCTTTTTACTGTTGAAAATAGTATTGCAGGATGATTACAGCAAACATCCAGGGGATGTACAAAGGTAAAATGATGCATTGTGCTATGGCTATATATGTACACCACATTCAGATAGGATGCTCATCACTCTGCTCTGGGCTTAGCCTTGACTTAGATGCCATTGTCATTCTAATATGGCACGAGCAAAATATCTTTCTGGAAACTGAGAAAAAAAGAGAAGTATTTGTGTGATTGAACAATGCGTAGCTTGATAAGTGCCTCTTTTTAAAATTGTGGCAGGGAAGGTCTGCTTTCTGGAGATGCAGGCTGCATCTCTGTAGCTTATGTGAGAACTGTGAGGAGCTTTCCAGCATACACTGACATGATTTACAATCCTTGTCATCTGTACAATCCATTTTTCTTTGGCATTGTTCCTAATCTTTAATCCTTTATTTCTGAAAATTCAGTGCTAAGTAGGAAAACAACATAAGATCCCAAAACAACAATGGCTTTTACATGCATGGCATCTGAGGGCCTGATCCAAACCCCATGGACGGGGGGAGGAACCTGAACAGGGTCCAAGGGATTTTGCACCAGACTCCAGATTCCTTAGTCCAACAACAGTTATTTCAGTCAGCCTATAAAAAGTTCAGTTGTTCTGCAATGAAACACCGAAACGCAAAAAAGTCTAAATTGGTTTCTCATTCCCTTTCTACTATTTGCTACCAGGCATGACTAAGGCAGTGTCAAGAGTCAATGATAGAAACTGGCTTCATTGAGGATCCCTCTTTTTTTCCCCTTTTCTCTTTCCTTTTTCCTTTCATTTTCCCTTTCCCTTTTCCTCTTTCCAGCAATACTGAAAGTTAGCAATTGTTTACACAGAAGGCATTGCTGTGCATACAGAGATGGCATTTTGTCCCATTTGAAAGCAAAAGCAAATCTCTAGCTGGCTGTAATGTGAATAAAGTAGCACCCTGTTTCACATGTAACCACTGTATCTCCTCTAAAAACAGACTGAGTGCTGCACAACTAATATATCATTCAGAGACAAAGAACTTTGTCAGAGGTAGCCAAAGACAGCTCTGCCTGAAGCTGAGTAACAAACAATGCCTCACAGACAGGTTTTGTGTAAAAACAGGGCATACCTAGAAATAATTATTTTGAGTTAGTATTTCTTACTGGGGTTAAGCACTGGTGGCCAGCTGTTAGGTAGCCACTGCACAGAGAGGAAAGGGAATTGCAGAATTCCATATCAGCTGAGCTTTTATTTGTTTTGAATGTCTTTGTTCAGCAACATTGGTGCTGTGCAACATTCATTGCAATGGGAGCTCATGGCAGGATGAAGTGACAGTTCTTTATTAGAAAATAGCTTTTCTGTGCATATCTCAGGTTGAAGGAACTGCTGTCACAGTTATCATCTGTATGGAGCTTCAAGGGCAGAACTTGTCATAAGGCATGAACATATGAAAGGAAGAGGTGAGCCCTGGGAGCTGTTCTGACAGGAAAGCCTGACTCGCTTCTTTCAAGACATGCCATGCGTCCATGCTTTGCCACTAGAAACTTTTATCCCTGCCAAACAACAATTTCCACTTACCTGTTTCCTAAGACTTTGAACTTTTAATTCAGAGACCGATACCAGGCCTGAAGAAGGCAGAATGGGAAAAAGGACAATTCTTCTGAAAAATGCAATTCTGTCATATGTTTTTATATGTATAAGAACCTCAGTTCTTATCAGGGAGCAAAACTCATGATCCTGAACTGCCCAAATGAACAGCAACGAGTAGAGGAAAAGACAAGTATTGAAAAAGATACTATCTAATTATTTTTAAAAAGGAGAGCTATAGAAAACGTGTAAGACATTTGTTTATTTCTTGGGCCTCATGGTAGTGAGATTATGATATGAGACGTGCAAGACAATTTTGTAGTAGGAGACATTGCACAGTATTTTGTTGCTTCAGTGTGAGGTCTCCAAATACGGAGGCATGCATCACATGAAAAGGGTACACGGAGTGCAAACCAGTAGGATTTCTGATCAGAATGACATAACCTACCTGTCATTCTGTGGAAATGGTCGTATATGTGGAAATGGAAAATATTGGTACATACTACAGTGTTTGTCTGGGGAGGCAGAGCAATTCTGGCAGCTTTCATCTTCTGAAGTTAAAGCAGATATCAGGGTGGGAAAGGATCATGACACATCACTGACTGCCAAGGATGTGTAATGTGAAGGTCAGAATGTGACCTGATGTAATTGCACGCTCAGTATTATTTCCTTCTGTCTCACCCAGTGAAATTTTAAATGTAACCCAAAAGAATTTCAAAAGCGAGACAAAGATGTCTTTTCACAAAATGAGAAAGTTCCATAGACAGTCATACCCAATAAAAAATATTTTCTTTATGATGTCAAATTACTACTTGCCATTTTGCAATAAAAAATTGTTCCCTACAGCTTTTCCCAATCCCTTAAGACTCAAGAGTCTCAGCTTGCAAATAACATAATGCTGGTTGTGAAGTTTCACAAATATTTTTTGACTTTAGGTAGACTCTGTCTACCCCACTAAAGCCATGGATCAGAGTCTATTGCTTGTCACCAAAGGCAGATACAAAATACCCAACAGGAAGCAATGCTCTGTCACTAATAGGACTTTTTTTTTTCTTTGTTTGAGGACAGTGCAACAAAATACTAGTAACAAGTTAAAAATAAATCTAAATAGAGTTCAAGGAGATGGCAAAATATGACCCATTTGCCTGATCCATGGTTATTGGAAGTGGTATGCCTTAGCATCTAACCTGCAGTGTAGCTTTCTCTTTTAACACACAGACACCCCTACAGTTGCTTGTTTAGGTCTGAGAGCAAAGCAGCTAACTCCAGTTTGCTGGCTGAACTCCAAAGCAAATAATTACATTCTGCCTACTTAAAAGTCCCCCGTGCTTTTACATATATATGATATGTAATGATTTCCTGTTGTTACATAGAGCTATGTGTTGTCAGATAGTTGTTTTACTCAGTAAAAAAACTTTCTAGATGTTGCCTTACTTCTATGTGTGTTCATATATAAATACATATATACACACACATATTTATATTTTAATGAGCACACATGTGAAGCAACCCTCGTTTATCCTTTACTTATTTCCCAAATGACTTAGGTTTCTGACATGTGTCTGTAAAGTGTTTGGTTATATTTATATATTTTTCAGCCATTACAGTACAAGATTTAAACAGTTTTGATGGGACCCGATAACCCTTCTTTTCCCCTTTCACTGTTTTGGACACCATAATCACTTGTTACAGACTGGAAAATAGAAGAACACTAGATGTGTTTTGGTTTTGGTTTTTTTTCACTACAATTTCTGAATGATACATAAGGATTTGGTAAACTGATAGCAAGAAGGTTCAACTGCACCTTTTAGAGCAATTTCTGAAACAATACAAAGCAACTCATGTGCCAAGGATTTCCTTTGAGAAGGGAACAAAGAAGTACAGATTAGTCCATTAACCTGAATTGTAAAGTGTTAATACCATGTTTAAATAGTTTTCTACTGCTGTAGCAATTTATTTCCAAATTGTGTCAAGAATTTTTATGGAAATGTGAAGTGCTCTACTCTTGAAAAGGACTAGAATATTTTTGGACAGTTGTTGCTGCCTCAAGAACAGCAACAGAGAGTTTCTGAGGATAGAGAAGTACTCCGATGTCATAATTAAGAGCCTTATAGGTACCGTAATTGTACATCTTAGAAGATTTTAACTTGATCAGTACATTCTAATTTTATTGAATCTTACAGCCCATGGCCTGTGACAAAATGTTGAAAAAATTTCTTAATTTTCCTCTAGTTACAGTCAATTTTCTTTAAGTAGATACTTAAAGCATCTAAGTGTCTTAATTTAAGTATATTTAAATACTGCAAGTAAATACATCTATGTATCTAAATAAAAAGGCTGTATTTTCACAGGGCTTTCAATTCCCTTTAATTATACTGGAAATGAGGATCACTTACTCCAGCTTCCAAAACACATGAGAGTGCAACACCAAGGCACAGAGTAGGGGTCCGGTTGTGGCTTTGGCTAGAAAACATGCCTTCCAGCAGGGACCCTGGCATGGATGGCCTGAGGCAGCACCATAGTTTCTCTCCCATATTAGTCAAAACATGGTATCAGAGAACAGGAGATGGCCATAGTGCTGTACTTTAAATACAGATATTCACACGCTGCCTGCTTGGAAGTATGATGCAGAAGCCAATTTTTGAGACTTACACTCAGACCATTAGTCCTGACTGAGCTATGACGATTCAAAGACCAGCATTTGGACCATGCAATTATCATTGCAACTTTATATTTTTTATTAGCACACAACAGTCTGAATGTAATAGAAGACCCTCAGTTCAGAACAGGGGCATACTGGTATGCTGTTAAGCCATCCAGTACTGTATATGACATTATTGCTGACACAGTGCAAAAAGACTTAATTAGGTAAATACACTGGTAGGTGTGTAATAGGAAATGCAAAATAACTGTGGTTATATAGACTAACTATTCATTACTATTGTTTGCTGTAACTATACCTTTACCTTTGAAACACACATACCCTGCTCATTTTCTTTCCTGTTACTTCAATGTATGACTTGCTTCTGAAAGAGTTGGATTTAGGATGCTGTAGAAAGGGATACGTATTTGTGACTAAATTCTCAGATCCATCATATTTAGTAAGAATAGTAGTAATAGTAGCTGTATCTGTAGAAATAGTATTAGTACTTTTAGGAGCTGTAGTGCTAATATAACATGTTATATAGTTGAACCAGACCATCAGAACTGTGCAGTCACAGAACATAAAACTACTTCTTGGTCCACTTATACTCTAGGTCAGAAGATAGGGAGGCAATAAAATTATTAATCTAGACCACTAGCTTAGCTCTGAGACTAAGCCTGTGATTTGGAGTTACACACAGAAAATTAATTTCAGACCCATTTTACTGAGAGTCATGATGCTGAACTTCATAAAGTGTTTCCCCTGGAGCAAAGATGTAGGTTCTACAAGCAACACGTGGGGAGACATTGCAGAGGGATACTGGTTTCAGAGGGGAATCTGTAAGAGCCAATAAAGAGCAGTTGCTTAGAAGTAGCCGGGAAAGAAACTCTGTGAATGATACTGTATCTTAAATCCCACTTCTCTCCAGGTCTTAGACTTTCTGACTATGAGATTCAAGTAAGCCTCATTATCTATTTCACTTCCTTGGCTCAAGACTGCTAAGAGCCGCAAGACTTTAGGGAGATGTGTCTATTCTTTGTAAAGGTTAGAGCCTACACCTACTTTGCAAAAAAAAAAATCAAAGATCAAAGGTCATGCCACTCTTGATGATTCTGGTTTTTACGTAACCTACAGCTCAGAAAGTCATTCTCTTCTGCCTGAGCAAATTGAAATTCACATCATCTACATCCTGCTTTGATGACACCAGGAGAATTAGGTAATCCTTACAAATTCCTCTGGAGAAGAAAAATACGCTCCAGGCGATGTGCTGAAACACTGTTGGTGATGTGGACCTACTCCAAAATCCCCTCTCAGCTATTTGTAATCAAAAAACACTCAGTGACCTTCACAGATTCCGATTCTTCAGTGATGCTGAATTCTTCCTGCATCACTGTTTCAACATTTTAAAATAATCAGCTCACTTTGCTTGTCAGCGTCCATATAACACCTACAAGTATATACACTTGATTACTCAATTATTTTCCATTTCTGTGTAATACAACTATCCATCTGCCCTCCTCTCCATCCATCCATCCATCCATCCATCCATCCATCCATCCATCCATCCATCCATCAGTCATGCTTTGATATAGATGGCATTACTGTAGCACTCAAGGACCTTGAAGGCTACTGGATTTCTCCTGCCAGTATCAAGCAGTCTTACCCACCTTTTGCAGTGTCAAAGGAGTCACGTAAGTGACTGAAGAAGAAAGCAAACTGTCTTGTCCAAAACTTTAATGGAAATCTATTGTAGAAATAAGTTTCTTCCACTAATTCATAGAATCATAGCATCAGGAGAATCACAGAATCACAGAATCACTAAGGTTGCAAAGGACCTTCAAGATCATCAAGTCCAACCATTAATCCAGCGTCACTGTGTCCCCTAAACCGTGTCCTGAAACGCCACATCCATATGTTTTTTGAACACTTCTGGAGATGGTGACTCCACCACCTCCTTGGGCAGCCTGTTCCAATGCTTGACCACCCTCTCAGTGAAGAAATTTTTCCTAATATCCAATCTAAACCTCCCCTGGCATAACTTGAGGCTGTTTCCTCTTGTCCTATCACTAGTTAGTTGGGAGAAGAGACCAACACCCTCGTCGCCACAACCCCCTTTCAGGTAGTTGTAGAGAGCGATAAGGTCTCCTCTCAACCTCCTTTTCTCAAATGGTTAGGGTTGGAAGGGACCTTAAAAACCATCTAATTCCAAACCCCCTGCCATGGAGAGGTTCACCTTGCACCAGACCAGGTTGCTCAAAGCTTTATCCAACCTGGTCTTGAACAATTCTAGGGATGGGTCATCCACAGCTTCTCTGGGCAACCTGTTCCACTGTGTCACTACCCTTACAGTGAAGAATTTCTTCCTTATATCTAATCTAAATTTTCTCTCCTTCAGTTTAAAACCATTACCCCTTGTCCTATCACTACATGCCCTTGCAAGAAGTCCAGCTTTCTTGTAGGCCCGCTTTAAGTACTGGGAGGCTGTCATGAGCTCTCCCCAGAGCCTTCCCTTCCCTTCTTCAGGCTGAACAATCTCAAGTCTCTCAGCTTGTCCTCACAGCAGAGGTGCTCCAACCCTGTGATCATCTTTGTGGCCCTCTTCTGGACCTGCTTCAACAGGTCTGTATCTTTCCTGGGCTGAGGATTCCAGAGTTGGACATAGGATTCCAGGTGTGTTCTCACCAGAGCAGAGTAGAAGGAGACAATCACCTCCCTTGACCTGCTGTTCACTCTTCTTTTGATGCAGTTCAGAATATGGTTGGCTTTCTGGGCTGCAAGTGCACATTGCTAGATCATATTGAGCTTATCAATCAACATCCCCAAGTCCTTCTCCTCAGGGCTGCTCTCAATCCATTCTCTCTAATTCAGTATGTCTCTTCTCAAATTGTTGATAAATCTTTTCTTAGAATTCTTTTGTGGCCTTTTATTTACTGTTTAAGCTAAGAACCCTTCAGCCCCACCATGGCTATTGCTGCCTGATACCACATTCACGGGCATCCTGAATCAAAACCTTTTACTTGTCATAAATAGCAAACTTGGAAAGAATTTTCCTGTAGGCATTTATTCCAGGACTATTCTGTTTTCTGTTTTTAAATATTTTAGCACTGGCCATTTCAATTTCAATTTCTGACTGCAAATGTCCAAATTCTTTAAACAGTGTTTTTAATGAATGTCAGAGTTAATTTCAACTAGTGGCATCACCTGATGCCAGCTTTTATTTTTCTGCTGTTTCTTTTAACTCTGCTTTGAAACACTCCTTAATTAACGTTGTAATCTATTGCTCTGAGATGATTTATATCTTCTTGAAACATCCAAATGAATTCTTCCTAAGATGATAGTGTTTTAGGTATCTTTTGATCCATATGATTTTTATGTCAAGTCTACTAGTTAATTGACACAAATTTTAAATCTGTCACCGTGAATTTCCCCTCTCCCAATATTTTCAGTAAAGTTGGAATGGCTCCACCATTACACCCCAGACCTTCTGCATCTCACTGAAGCTCATGAGAGAAAAAGAGCTGTCAA
The DNA here is from genome assembly GCF_000687285.1 of Phaethon lepturus. NCBI lineage: Eukaryota > Metazoa > Chordata > Aves > Phaethontiformes > Phaethontidae > Phaethon > Phaethon lepturus. The sequence continues at coordinate 28,028 of NW_010558525.1, forward strand.
ATTACATTACTCCTGTATCCAAACTCTCTCTTCACCTGCCTGGATGACCATAATAACTGCATCGTAAAAGTAATCCTTGCACTTCTGGACTCCGACAACTGGGGAAGGCTTATTCACTTTCTCCTCAGGTGCAATCATTGTCATGTACAATAACAACTTAGAGATGAACTACAGCAGAATGAGACAAATGCTGAGAACATCAACTGAGACCATTCTTCTTTTCCAGAAACTTGTATTTCTATTAAAATATTGAAAATATCAAGACGTCTTTCATGATAGAGTCTTCATTTATGGATCCAAATTTAGTCTTTACTAGACAGACAAGCTCTAATTTTCTCTTTCTCAGGACAATTTAACTTACAGCCTAACAAAAGCTACATTGCACGGAACAAAATAAATATGAACCCAAGCCTGAAACAGTTGTTACCCTCTGGAAAGAGATTTTTTCTATTGAAAAATGTTGAGATTTAACTCCATTAAAAAGTTATGGCCTATTTTTATTATTGATCTGACCTGAAATTTCAAACCCAATTAGTTCAGGATTTTGGTACAAGGAATAGTTAAGTTGTTACACCTTTGAATGTGTCTTGGGAACACAATAGTTGGATTTATTCACAACTTTATAATAACTGATATAGAAGAGTCACAAAAAAATAAATTATTCTAACATTAGAAAATGAGAAAAGTTTTGGAATAATCTACCATTATGAGGGAGGCAGGATGTAGATATGATGTTTTTAAGTAAGTCAGGATTCAGCAGCAGCATGATGAAAAGAGTTAAATCCAGTTTGCGGCCAGTCACAAGCGGTGTTCCCCAGGGCTCAGTTTTGGGGCTGATCTTGTTTAATATCCTTATTGATGATCTGGGCAAGGGGATTGAGTGTTGCCTCAGTAAGTTTGCAGACAACGCCAAGTTGGGTAGGAATGTTGATCTGCTCAATGGCAGGAAGGATCTGCAGAGGCATCTGGACAGGCTGGATCGATGGGCAGAGGTCAACTGTATGAGGTTTAATAAGGCCAAGTGCCGGGTCCTGCCCTTCAGCCACAACAACCCCATGCAACGCTACAGGCTTGGGGAGGGGTGGCTGGAGAGCTGCCCAGCAGAAAAGGACCTGGGGGTGCTGGTTGACAGGCAGCTGAATATGAGCCGTCAGTGTGCCCAGGTGGCCAAGAAGGCCAACAGCATCATTGAGGTGCCCAAGCGTGTCCAAAGAAGGGCAAAAAAGCTGGTGAGGGGTCTGGAGCACAAGTCTTATGAGGAGCGGCTGAGGGAACTGGGGTTGTTCAGTGTGGAGAAGAGGAGGCTGAGGGGAGACCTTATCGTGCTCTACAACTACCTGAAAGGGGGCTGTGGTGAGGTGGGTGTTGGTCTCTTCTCCCAAGTAACTAGTGATAGGATGAGAGGAAATGGCCTCTGCCAGGGGAGGTTTAGATTGGATATTAGGAAAAATTTCTTCACCGAGTGGTCAAGCATTGGAACAGGCTGCCCAGGGAGGTGGTGGAGTCACTATCTCTGAAAGTATTAAAAAAATGAGTGGATGTGGCACTTCAGAGCATGGTTTAGTGGCCATTGGTGGTGTTGGGTTGGTGGTTGGACTTGATAATCTGAAAGGTCCTTTCCAACCTTAATGATTCTGTGATTAAGAAATATTTTTCCTTTTTTGTATGCACTTCCCACATCACAAATTCTGAATTATCCATAACATGAATTTTGAGATCAGAATTAGGCAAGCTGCATTATTGTACAGTTTTTGGATTTAAGTTTTCAGATTTTTCAGTTCAGTTTAATAAGGTCAATTGAATTAAAAAATTTCTGTCGTGAAAATCTTGTGTAAGTTGAGTAACAAAATATGCATTAATGAAAGGGGTAGTGTTTGCTGAAGATATAAAAATGTAACCACGCAGGGAATGACAGTGACAGATAATAAAAGATAAGATCACTTTTTCCATACCTCTTTATTAAAAAAAAAAAGTTTAAAAAATTGTATGTATAGGGTAACAAAGAACAATGAAACCTTTGTATGATACTTGCAAAGCTGTAGCATCAAGAAATATACTGAACAATGTGCCCCTTGATAGTAGAGTCTTTTAAGGAGAGAAAGACCATAGTCCAGGAAATTTGGCCATAGTTTCGTATTTATAAAATTTACATAAGAACAACCTGGCACAAATATATCCCAAGTAGCTAACCTAAGACCTGTTAACACAGACTATAGCTAACAGTAGTGCACAAACTCATGAATCCATAAAAATTTTACTAGTAAGTACAGGATCTGTTCCAATCCAAAGTAAAATCAAAGCATTAAATATCATGAATCACAAGAAATAAACCTCTCTAAAATAAGAAAGAACATGCAGTCTATAATTTCTTAATGACAGCACAGCACACAAATTATACACACACACAGAGTCATATATACCCACAGGTTGGGTTTTTTTTTTTGTTTTTTTTTTTTTTTTCCCAGAAAATGGTAAAAATACATATTTTAATCCATCAAAATTCAACCATTCTTGAGTGTAAGCGAACATCTGCTTTCATCTAAGAAACATTTTAAACTTCTTGACAGTTACAAGAATTGTAATCCCTAGAGACTAACACTTTTCTTTTCAGAGAGAATTCATATCATGGATAGCTTTATGGTAGGAAACTGCAGTATGCTGTATGCAATTGTAAGTGAACGCACAGCACAGTCGTCTCCATAAACTCATTGAAACTTCAGTATTTGACTCAGTAGAAAAAATTAGCTGGAAAAGAGAATGAGAAATGCTACTAGATTTTCTACAAAGTCTCTAGGCAGATTATTAGCAGTATTTCAAAAAAATCTCCAAGGGTAAAGTCAACTCATTTCTTTATTTTTATGGATTTTCAATTATGGCCCTTGTTTAATAGTGTTCTAAGTCAGCTTTCCCAGTTACTAGAGGGGAAGTAAGATCAACTTACAAATGCAATTTACAAAACCCAGGAAAATATAAAATATTCTAGCTAGCTTTTTCACCTTTCTACAAAATATACGTTTAAATACCTAGCTATAGGTTTGATTCTGCTGTCACTTAGCTTATCACCTGAGTTACATTTTGTATCATATTTTGAATCGAAACTGTAACATGGGGGTTCACCCTTCTTCAGGGACCATGAGCATGACCATTTGTTCTTCCTAAGAAGTGACCAAGTGTTCATCACACCCCAATGAGCCAGTAGCTCCCTCTGCCTCTGCGAACACGCCCTAACTTGTCTTTAATATTGCCTTTGAATTATAATTTTTCTTTGTGCCATAATATATGAATTTAGACTGCAGTGAAGGTCTATTGCAAAATTACAAACTAAAAATAATTTAATATTCATTCACATGCTGTGAGACAGAACCTAAACCGAGCAGCATTGAGTTAAAAGAATAGCATTGCTTCATTGGCGTAAATGTTTGCTAGACAAAGATGGATTCAAACAATAACATAATTGGGTTTATTTTTATAAATTCCCATGAGACAAGATCTTTAGTCATTGAGCTGCTGCGCTCTGCTTTAAAGGTGTTTGGTACCTCCATTTCTCATTGAATTTCATGACAAGAGAGCTTGTTCAAATCCTACCAGTGTCTTATGTATCTTATGAATAGTGCCAGTATAAATAAGAATTACTGAATGCGATTAAGTTAACTTCTTTAAAACATGCAGTAAATCAGAACACTATCTGCAGCAGGCAAGGAAATACAAATTCTCTGGGACAAATATATTGAAAATGTTATGGGTGAAACTTGTTCATGCCTGTTTGAGTGCATCTTATTATCCTTAATAGTAATGATTACTCTTGATAACAATGATTATCCTTGAGGTATATCTCTTTATATATAAGTATATTAGCATGTGACCAAATCCAAGTAAAATATGACAGTTACACAAGGTACTACCCATCAGCTGATGCTGAGCTGAGCTGCTGTGATTCAGTTGACATAAAGATCCTTGTGAATGATGTTAAGACTTTGACATTTAAACACTTACCAAAGAACTCTGGCAGTTTAGGATGCTACTTCTTCCAGTTTATTTGTCATCAGTATCCTCCAGGAATTACTGTACATCAGAGCTGCCAAAATGGAACCTGAACACTTTAGTGCAATGTCTACCAGTTTGGTCCCATCAATCAAAAGTTAAACCAAGATTCTGGGCTTTTCACTGAAGCACCTAAAAACTGTCCACAAATTCTGTTTTACTAAATGATTCCCAGTTGTGGAGTACAACATGTTAGCTGCTGGTTCCTTTGCTTATCTGAATTTTAAGCTAATGAATTTCATCTCGCAGCTGGAATGGATAGGAAAGCACATATAAAGACTTAAGCAGCTGAGCTCAGCTTAAAAGCTGTCTTCTAAGTCATTTGCTTTTTGCTGTACAAAATGGTGTTCTCTCAGACTAAGTCGCAATTTTTTACCTTAACTAAAATCTAGAGACACTTTTTGCCAGTTCGCAACTTAAGTTAATGATTCTGCACAAACAGCACAATAGTTTTTCCAGGTTTGTCAGAATTCTTTCATTTTCTTCCTGCCTTCTTAGGTGCTAAGCATTATGTAATTTCAAACAATCCCCCTGATGACATAGAGAATTATTCTGGTGGGTTTTCTGTCCTTCTGCGGCCATATGTTCATAACAAATTACTTTACATGGGCAATTGCATCTTACAAAGCAAGAAAATGTAAAAGTACAAGAACAATTCTAAAGGAAAATAGGATGATTTCCTGGAATTCCTCACTCTTCTTTCAACTCCTATTTTTTTGCTTGTTTCATGTGAAAAAAAAATCAGAAATTATTCTTTAAATCCCCTTTTCCATTTTGAGTTTTTTCATGGTAGCCTTATATTCTATAATTTATTTTTAATATTAAATTTCTGTTAATCTCTACGATTTTTTCCCTTCAGTATAGACACAGATAACTCTCATTAAGGGAAAACGGTGAATGCCAGAATGAGAAAAATGTCTCTCTCCTCATATGTTTTCTCTGACATGAAATGCAGGAAACAGTTTACCATATTTTGCAAAGGCACAAGGCTGCATACTGGGCATAGCTATTAACGAGAGACAGCTCGAGTGCAGACTGAATGACTGAGATCAAGATAAGCATAAGCATAGATAATAGACTTTGCAACTTCTTAGTCTTGACTATCAAGAGTTAGTTCTGTAAATAAAATTAGCTTAGTTCACTCTCTACATCATTGCAAAAATACATGCAACAACTCCCAATTTTCTTCTGCCTAAGTGCGGTAGTCCACTTGGTCTCTGAACTACAGTTTTCTTCTTCACTGTCTTGCTGAGTCTCTTCTGCAGCTCAAGCAGCATCAGTAAGGTGGAAGGTAAGAAGAGGTGTGCCTGCTGAGCTCCACATGAATACATGCCTGCATCCTCAGCAGG
>NW_010558525.1:33448-37976 GCF_000687285.1 Phaethon lepturus
AGGAGAAATTACAGAAAATTAAAAATAGTCTTTGAACAAGCCATCAGAATTAGCCAAATGAGCAGCATGTTCCCCGTAGCTGTAGAATAACCTCGTACACCTATGGTTTCTTCTGAAGAAAAGTGTTAACCCTCCACAGACAATTTGCAAGTGGTGAAAAACTTCCATTCATCATAGCCAGGTTTCTGGCAAGTACTCCTCTTTCTTTCATTCCTGCCTTTAGTTCGGCTTTTTATTTAAATAGTCCATCATAGGAGTAATGTTTTTGAAAATAATGTTTACCATATTATGAGGTCATTTTTTCTTCCACTTCAAGAGCATAAAGACAGTAGGTGTGTTTACTGCCACCAGAAATCATATGAAATCTCTAGACATTATCATCCATTCATGGCGCTCTTCCCACCTCCCTGGATTACACCATGGTGTAACAACTGCTTGTAGAACAAAAAAGCCTGTCCTGCTCACATAACAAGTTTAATTTCAGATTATCTATTTCTGTTGATTCAGTGAAGATCATTTCTGTATGTGGTGCTAATGATACCTTTGGAGGTGGCTGAAACCGAATTGCATATGATTTTGTCACTTGAACTGAAAGGACATGTCCAATCAACCAGAAATTTCATGATCTATGGATTGAAATTTAGTTTTAACATCCTCGGCCCTCTTTTAGATTAGATAATGAAAACCACAGAGACATGGGTTTAGCACTTTTCTTTACTTATCCATTTCACTCCATAATCTCTAATTCCATACCATACCATACCGTACCGCACCATACCATACCATACCATACCATACCATACCATACCATACCATACCATACCATACCATACCATACCATACCATACCATACCATACCATACCATACCATACCATACCATACCATACCATACCATACCATACCATACCATACCATACCATACCATACCATACCATACCATACCATACCATACCATACCATACCATACCATACCATACCATACCATACCATACCATACCATACCATACCATACCATACCATACCATACCATACCATACCATACCATACCATACCATACCATACCATACCATACCATACCATACCATACCATACCATACCATACCATACCATACCATACCATACCATACCATACCATACCATACCATACCATACCATACCATACCATACCATACCATACCATACCATACCATACCATACCATACCATACCATACCATACCATACCATACCATACCATACCATACCATACCATACCATACCATACCATACCATACCATACCATACCATACCATACCATACCATACCATACCATACCATACCATACCATACCATACCATACCATACCATACCATACCATACCATACCATACCATACCATACCATACCATACCAAAAAACTTTCCATAAAAAATAGAAGATACTATCCATCTATAAAAGTCTTCACTTTTCCTCACTAATTTGATAGACTCACTAAGTTTTTTTGCAGGAACTATTTGCGGGTGTAATTTTCTGCACAAAGGAGTGGCGATAATGTCTGCGTTTGTGAGGCATGTGTGAGTACTCCATCACACACTAATTTTCCAACCACAGGGATACCTCAGCACAGGCAGACTCAAGCTGCTCTTACGGCCAAGTTGCAGCACATGCTGTGGTCTGGCTGGTAGCCTTAGGACATCAAGATGCAAAGTAGCATACTCAGTAACAGAGCGATTTGCACAGTCCTTACAGCCAGATGAGCCATAGCAGTTCTTGTTTTGTTTTTATGTATATACTTTTATCTAGTGTTGCCCTTACACTAGGAAAAGCCGTAAGATGCAAAGGTCTCATAGCACTGCTTGTTGCTTACCTACCCTAATGTTACCTATACAGCATCTCAGACTCAACTTAACAGGAACCAGCTGTGTCGGAGCACAGTGATAACTTGGCCCTCAGTAATTCCCTGCGGAGTGCTGAACCATTGATGTACTCCCAATCAATTCCCTCACAGTTACAGTTCAGTGAGCTATTTAAAGAAAAAGATGACTGTGTAAAGCAAGAGGGATATTCAAAGAGAAGAACAGATTGAGAAACGAAGAACTACAAGCAAGGCAAAACCTGAAGTACTGGAGATAAACCTGGCACAGAGAAGGTATGGAAGAAAAGGGAGGAAAAAAAGTATGAAAAGCACAAAACTTTGTGGTGGAGATCCTCAGACAAATGAGGGAATCACATCAGCAGCATTATTTGATATTTCTAATACTTTTAATGTGGAAAAACACTTAAATTCTTTAGTATAAGTTCTCACATCTCTGCCTAAGCACCTGTGCAAAACAACTCACCAGGATAAGCCAAGTGGTCAGCAAAATCATTGGAAGAAACATACAAGTTTCAGTGATTAAAATAATATAGGTGATCTTTCCAGTGAGGTCTTCTGGTATTACCTTAATGACTATATTGTAAATGTAGTGTGTTCTGGTGATTGCTGAGTGATATCTCAGTCAGTCAAACAAAATACAAAATGCAAGAGATATTCAGACAGAATATTATTAAAATCTCTGTCGACTGTTTCTATTTCATTACATCTATAACATACACTTGACTTCCAGTCCTTGGACTGTTTTTTAACATATTTCTTAAGCATGTATTTTTAAATGATTTGCAATTCAAAATCCAATTTTCAAAACATATATTACTAGAATTATTTCCATTCTCTTAATAACTTTTCCATGGTTAGTAGAAAAGCAAACCAAGGCCAGGCTTTTTTGTCAAAATTCGATGCCTGAAAATAAAAATCCGCAGCTTGAATACTGTGTTCAGTTGAGGTGCTGGAGCGTGTCCAGAGAAGGGCAACGAAGCTGGTGAGGGGTCTGGAGCACAAGTCTTATGAGGAACAGCTGAGGGAACTGGGGTTGTTGAGTCTGGAGAAGAGGAGGCTGAGGGGAGACCTTATCGCTCTCTACAACTACCTGAAAGGGGGTTGTGGCGACGAGGGTGTTGGCCTCTTCTCCCAAGTAACTAGCGATAGGACAAGAGGAAATGGCCTCAAGTTGCGCCAGGGGAGGTTTAGATTGGATATTAGGAAAAATTTCTTCACTGAGAGAGTGGTCAGGCATTGGAACAGGCTGCCCAGGGAGGTGGTGGAGTCGCGATTTCTGGAAGTGTTCAAAAAACGTGTGGATGTGGCGCTTCAGGACATGGTTTAGGGAACATGGTGGTGCTGGATTAATGGTTGGACTTGATGATCTTGAAGGTCCTTTCCAACCTAGTGATTCTGTGATTCTGTGATTCTGTGAAATGGAAATAATTTTATTTTTTCCTAATGTAAAGTGAAATTTATTTTCATTTATTAAGAATATTCATTGGGTAAGGTTTCACTCTTCTTTCCTCCCTTCTTGATATTAACACTTACAAGTATTTAACTTAATTAGCTGCAGTTTTACAAATCCAAGCACTTTAGCAACTTCTAATGTTTGTGAAGTTCTTCTAAACTTCTAAAGACACCACCAGGAAACTCCCTGGTCTGGTTCGGCCCACTGATTACTACCCACTGTTGGTCATGCAGGTTGGTAATGATGAGGCTGCACTAAGAAGCCCAAAGGCAGCCAAAAAGGACTTGAGAGCACTGGGGTGACTGGCCGATGGAGCGGGAGCACAGGTAGTGTTTTCATCAATCCCTTCAGTGACAGAGAAGAACGCTGAAAGGAACAGGAAAGCACACCTGATCAACACATGGCTCAGGGGCTGGTGACATCATCAGAATTTTGGTTTTTTTTGACCACGAGGCAGTTTACATGGCACTGGGCCTCCTCGCAGCAGATGGAGTACAACTGTCTCCAAGAGGCAAAAGGATTCTTGCTCATGAGCTGGCAGGCCTCATCGAGAGGGCTTTAAACTAGATGTGAAGGGGGGAGGGGATAAAACCAGGCTCACTAGAGTTGAGCCTAGGGGTGGCATGCCAGAGTTGAAATCGATAGCCCAGCTCAAGTGCAGCTACGTGGAAATCGATGGCCCGGCTCAAGTGCAGCTACCCCAATGTACGCAGCATGGGCACCAAACAGGAGGAGCTGGAAGCCATTGTGCAGCGGGACAGCTATGATGTAGTTGCCATCACAGAAACATGGTGGGATGCTTCTCATGACTGGGGTGATGCAGTGGATGGCCATAAGCTCTTCTGAAGGGATAAGCAAGGAAGAAGAGGTGGTGGGGCAGCTCTGTATGTTAGGAGTGTTTTGATTGCATAGAAATCGAAGGTTGTGAAGACCAAGTAGAGTGCTTATGGGTAAGGATGAGGGGGAAGGCCAATGAGACAGATATCTTGCTGGGAGTCTGTATAGACCACCCTACCAGGATGAAGAGACAGATGAGATATTCTATAAGCGACTGGCGGAGGTCTCGCATTTGCTGGCCCTTGTTCTTGTAGGGGACTTCAACCTACCAGACATCTGCTGGAAGTATAATATGGCAGAGAGGAAACAATCTGGGAGGTTCCTGGAGTGTGTGGAGGATAACTTCCTGACACAGCTGGTGAGTGAGCCCACCAGGGGAGGTGCC
>NW_010558526.1:0-6259 GCF_000687285.1 Phaethon lepturus
CGTCAGGAAAGAGATGCAAAACCTGCCAAAAAAGCCGTCATTTTGACATAAAACTGGAGCCTGCCTTTGATGGAACCGGTGAAGTGCTCCATGCACCGCTTATTTTCCGTGGCTGGGCGCTCTGCTGACGGTGGGGTGGTGGGTGGGTGCACCCGGGTCCCACTGCTCACGGGGTGGACATGGTCACGCAGGTCGGGCTGTCAGGTTTTGATCGTGACGTCGCTGACGGGTTGACAGAAATGCCTGTTCCCTGCCCTGGCTTTGCCCCCTCAGCCCCTCGCTGCTCCCCGCCATCGGCCCAGAGCAGCCCCAGGGCAGCAGGGGAGATCCCAGAGGCGACTGGTGGCAGCAGAGCCATGGCGTCCAGACGCCTCCTCGTCCCCAGGGTCACTGGCCAGAGCAAACACCTTCCTCGGGGTCATCAAACGCTTGAAAACAAACCCAGTGCGAGGAGCTGATCAGCCGCTCTGTCAGCCAAGCCTCGGAGGATTTTCAGTTCATAGAATCGCAGAACTGCTTGCGTTGGAAGGGACCTTCAAAGACCACCAAGTCCAACACCCCTGCCGTGGGCAGGGACGCCTTCTGCTAGAGCAGGTTGCTCCAAGCCCCATCCAACCTGGCCTTGAACGCTTCCAGTGATGGGGCATCCACAACATCTCCGGGCAAGCTGTTCCAGGGTCTCACCACCCTGACCGTTAAACATTTCTTCCTCACGTGCAATCTAAATCTACCCTCTTTCAGTTTAAAACTGTTGCTCCTTGTCTTGTCACTGCAGGCCCTGGTAAAAAGTCTTTCTCCATTTTTCTTATAGGCCCCTTTATATATTGAAAGGCTTCAAGAAGGTGTCCGTGGAGCCTTCTCTTACCCACCTGAACAACCCCAACTCCTTCAGCCTTTCTTGACAGCAGAGGGGTTCCAGCCCTCGGAGCAATTTCATGGATGTAGGTTTTGATCCCTCGGAGGGTTTGGAAAAGTGCTTTTCCTTGAGAAAGTATTTTATAAATCTGCTTTCAGGGCACCTGAGTGAGTGGGGGCAGCATGTTTTAAAATATTATTCACAATAGATACAGAAAAAGCACTTGGATGGTCCCCCGGCTCTGCAAGCGAGTGCACGAACCCCAGGAACTCAGAGCCAATTCATTCAACGCTATTTGACAGAGGGATAGAAGTTTTATAGACAATTAAACTTCTTACAAGCTTTGTGAAAAGAGGCAGCCAAAGGAGGGAGTGACAGACAGACAGACAGACAGACATACCTTGTCTTGTCTGTACCTGGGGAAAGGCTGTAGCATAAGCTCATGTTTCCCTGTCCTTCAGAGACCCTGCATGGAAGAGACCAGAAGTTTGGGAAAAGCTTCATTCCCCTCTCCCCATGGACTCCAAAGTCAAATCTGCAAGAAAATATATGAAGATTTTAACAAATTATGTCTAACTATTTGGTCTATTCATCTACAAATTGAAAAATGAAGTAATTCATGTAGAGAGCAGAAAAAGAGATGAATAAGGTACCCAACTACCCTGGCGTGTGCGGATGCAAGGAGCAGGATGTAAATACCTCATCAGCTGGAATTTTATCATACACTGGGGAATTCACTGTGAATAACAAACTTTCAGAAACGTGTGTTCGCTCAGACCCAAGCTGCGAGCGGAAAAACTGCCATGTGCACAAAACAAAGAACGTCACTGCTTTTTAGCTTAGAGCAGCTGACGGAAGGCGAGGTGCTAAGTGACATCAGCTGCTCCATCACTGCCACCGAGTGAGCTGGCCTCCGCGTCCCGCTCGCTCCGCAGAGCTGCTCTTGCGGATGAGAGTCGCTGCTCTTCCCGTCGGGTTTTGTATCTCATCTCAAGCAGGATGAACACAGCTCTGCTGCTACATGGCGCTGAACTGAGTGATAAGGCTTCTTTAAACATTACGGTCTCAATCCCACGTGCTAGTATCAGTGGACAGATTTTAGGGCAGGTACGCCTCAGTCCTGTGTGTTGGAAGCAAGTGTGGTAGAGCTGGTGCGTGCTCATCTAATTCAATGCCTAGCCTTGCTTCATGCCACTAGAAACACAGAGACACAGAGATCTGAAGGTGCACACACAGTCAAAAGAAGGGAGAAAAGAGAAATACACGGGAATACTTCAAAAATAAGGTCAGCACAAGCCTTTTGACTGTGCTTTCCCCCCTTTTTTTCCTGTGTAATTAGAGGGGAAAAAACACTCTTTATTTCTATCTTTAAATATTTTATCAGTTGTGGCAAATGCTATTCTTTAAAAATGGAAACTAAAAAGCCCAAAACTGGCAAGACAGGTCTACTCTATCCCTTGACATAATCCTCACCAGATCTACCCGGAAACACCCCACAGTTGCTCTCAGTGACATTTTTCAGGTACAAAGCAAAACACAATGTCAGCACATTTGATTTCTTCCCATAGAAGATGACTCCCATTAAACTTCTACTCATGACTATTTCCCTCCCCTCCAGTGTTTGTCGCACAGTCGTCTCACCAAAGAGTTTCTACAACAGCAAATGAGAGACAATCCATCTGTTTTTAGGGAGCACCTGAAAAAAACTGTAGAGAACTTGAGCCATGCAAGCAGTTAGAGTCGCAGTGAAGCAGTGTCCAGCACCGTCAATTCCCAACATTAAAAAGCAGGGATGCCTCCACCTTCGTCCTGTTTTCAGAACCCTCTCTGCCACATCGGTGCCTCTTGAAGCTCTCTCAAACTCCCCCTTGCCCATTCACCAGCCAGGTCTTGCTCTTTGAGGCTGGGAGGGTCCAGCCCAGTGTAGGGCTCACTTCAAAGGCACATTGGCTGCTCAGGGCTTGGCCAGATGGGTCTTGAAGACCTCCAAGGATGGAGATGCCACCACCACTCTGGTCTATGTCCCAGGGCTGCACCACTCTCACAAGGAAAGATTTTTTCCATATATTTAATGGGAGTTTCCCTCGTTGCAGCGGGTGCCCACTGCCTGTTGGTCTGTGTGCCCTTGAGAAGCGCCCGGCTCCGTCGCTACCTGGCACCCCACGAGCGCTGGTCCACTTCCCTGCAGTTTCCCCTCTTGCTCTCCGCTCCTTCCCCACCTTCATTTAGGGTTGTTTCCCTGCCTTGGGGTTTCTCCCAGATACCCGGGGGTCTGCGTTACCCCAGTGTGGCACAGAAGAGGAGGCAGCGGGCTTCCAGCTCATGACAGCTGGAGAGACGCCTTTGCTTCGTGCTAGGAAAAAAAGTCAGGCGAGCCAGGCAGACTGTTCCCCATCGCTTCTCCATGGCAACAGGCCTTCCAGACGCACGCACATAGGCAACCAGGGCGAGGAGGCAGGGAGCACCGCGGTCCCTCCGCCCGAGCCCCAAACCTCCACTCATGGGGCTCTCTCTGCTGAGCACACCCCAAAGCGGCTTCCAAAATAATCATAGCAGTCAGAGAAATGCTTCCCTCCTTCCACCGGTGAAGGTGAAGCCAGGCAAAATTTATCCTCGCCAGTGATGATTTTGGTGCGTATAATTGTGTCACGCTTGAAAAATGTGGTATCTCAGCATCCTGTCAAACCAAAGAGCACACCTCTGTCTAGCGGGAAACCCAGAGCGTAAGACCTGGTTAGGTCTAGGTTGTAGATCAGGCTGAGATGAAATGGCCTGATGATTCTCAGACTTTAAGGATCTAGTCTTTTTATGTTTAGAAAAGCCACTTTTGTCTAAATAAGCAAAAAGTATGTATCCTGACAATTTAAATGCAAAAAAGATAAATAAGTCAAGCCAAAACCGGTCACAATAACAACCCGCAAAAGGCAAAGGCAAGCAGTAATAAGTACTTCTTCAAACACATCAAGTACAGGAATCCTGTTGGAGAGTCCGGAGAGTCAGAAGTTGGCCACAGTGCAAGAGGAGCATTCGTACGAGATAAGGTCAGAACAAAAAAGCAATGAATATTTTGCATCTGTAGTCAGTGAGGAAAAGCTCAGAGCAGTTCCTGTGCCAAAAGTCGTCTTTATATGGAGGTGGCATTGGATTTGGCTCATATTCAAGTGTCAGCAGAAGAAGTTGAGGAATAAATAGCCAAACCAAAGAGTGCAAACTCACCAGACTGAGATGGTTCACCTAAGTGTTCAGGAACTCAGAAATGAAACAGTTTAATTACTTAATTGTAGCATGTAATCACTGCGCGTAACATAGCCTCGGTGTCTGAGAGCTTCAAGGTGACAAATGGGAAGGGGTTGGGGTTATTACAGTCCATGAAGTCTGAGGTTCCCCCTGGGCAAACTGATAGAAATTGTAATAAATAATACAATTAGTTCATAGTTAGATACATCTGAAATACTGGGATGAAAAAAAGGTGGTTTTCCTTGAATAAAGGAATGCTTCATACATCTATTACAGTGCTTCAGCGGAGTCGATAAGCATGTGGCATGGTCTGTCTGGAAAAGGTCTGTTGCGGGAGTTTCTTACAGAAACGCAGCTGCCATGGGATTAACAGAAAAGGCCTGAAATAGATAAATAACTGGTTAAAGGGTTCTCAAAGAGTAGCTGTCAATAGGCAGGCTCCCGAATGGAGGGAGGACTTGAATGGAGCCCCACTGGGGCCTGTGTTGGGGTCTGCTCACTTCAGCATATTCAGAAATAATGTCAAAAAGGAATTGAAACAAGGGGTGACAAAGCTTACTGATGATGCTAAGGTATTCAGGGTCATAAATACATGAGACGCTGTAAAGAATTATTACAAGGACCTCATGATAGTGAATAACTGGGTAATAAAATGGCTTAGGCCACCCAGAGCAGATAATTACAAAGATAGGCACACAGGAGAAAAACAATCCCAACTTCAGAGGCACAGTATTGGGCTCTGCACTGATCCTTATCCTCAGAAATGGCCTCTTTTTCTCTCAGGTTTGCCTTGAACGTGATGTGCTGAGGCCGCGCAAGTGATTCGGAGAGGCCGGGCTCAGGCGGGGATGTTTTTAGCCCCCTGCTCTCTTCTCCCATCGTTCTGCACAAACCGACTGGCCCAAGGGCGGTGGTAATGGAGGGGCGAAGCACCAGGCTGAAAAGAAGATGTTCCCACTGTCCATAAACACAGTGTCCCAGTTCAGTTCTTCTGACAAGTCACGACAGCCCTGAGAGATGCCGATACAACCAAGGCGGTGGAGGAGCCGGGGGAGCTGTCAGGTTTATCTGCGTAGCACTGCTTGGGAAGAGTTCGAGGACAACGGTTATGTCCAGCTGCGCTGGGAAGCTCAAGGTCTCCCAGGTACCAGGAGGTCACTCTGAAATATTACCTCACCACCTTCTCACTTGACCAGTTTAGTCACTTCAAGATGTTCCTGTTAAATTCAATGATTAGAAACCTTGCTGTAATGAGGCACTGTAAGAAAAGAACTTTCTCAACACTGGCATGATTAAAATTAGGCAATGTATCACAGAAGCAATATCAATAGCTAACAAGTTGGAGTTAGCCAAGAGTTATGGTTTTGAGAAGATTCATTTGCACAGAGTTGTTCTTAAATGGCCGAGCATTTGAGATCAGAAAATAAGAGCTTGTTTAAATGTAGTCCCAAAGATAGGCCTGATCACCGGATGAAAGGTTCTTCTGAACCAGCTGGGATACAGAGCACTCAAACCCAACGTTAGGCCAGCTCACTCCCAGCTATTTTTAGTAAAAGACCTAATCAGTAATTATCAGGGCTGGATACAGCCTCTCAGCCTTGCTTTCTGTTACGTGACATGTCCCTGCCCCGATGTGCTCATGAGTGCAGCGTTGGCGGGAGAGGAATACAGACCCCTTAGACCCCGACCACAGGGTTTCCTACGCTCAAAGATTAAACTCTCTCCTCCACCCTCCTAAGTCACTGCACTTTCCCAAATCTTCTAATTTTGCCAGCATTATGAAGCCAAGCATCATTTTATATGATCTGTCTGCTCGGGCACAAGGCAACAGGGTCCCTGGCAGAGCGAGCCAGAAGCAGCCCTGGTCCAAACGGGAGATTTGGAGGGGAGGATCTGTGCTTAGGTGGAGGGTGTGGAAAAGCAGAGCCTTTCCACCCCGTATTTGGAAAAAAACAACATTGAAAAAGGCCTTGAAGCTTTATTTCCCACGCATAGGCACAGTTTGGGGAGCATCTGAGGGCTGCTGCACCCTCCGGGGTGAGCGCCGCGGCCCGTTTACAGCACCTCCAGGGCAGAGCCCAGCAGTGGCACCGGCGGAGCGGGGCTCGGCGGGGCTCGGCTTCTCGCGCCAGCGGCTTTCCTGGGCACAGGCAGCCGGGCTGCGTT